>NC_056730.1:200321560-200464060 GCF_019279795.1 Protopterus annectens
TTACAACCTGTATGCACAAACAAGACACACCATCTGCAGGTAGGCCAGAGAGGTATAGTTGTAGCACAACAGGAACCTGAACTGGAGTATGGCCATCTTCGGAATGGACAACTACTATCACTATACAGGGTTACAGTGGGCATGCTCATACACTTAGTAGCACAGGGCCATTTGGGATGCACTATGACTAAGGGCTTGTTGGATGCAGTGACTCAAATTACACAAGGTAGCAGTGGGTATGCTCATACACTTAATAGCACATGGCTGTTTGGGATGCACTCTGATTCTAAGCACTGAAGGCCACAGTGTGCATGCTCAAACACTTACATGTACAGAACTCATTGCAATGGACTCCTATTGTAAACACACAGGTTTACAGTTAGGTACATCTTACCTGTCAGTATATATATGCACATCATACTGGTTTACTACCTGATACCTGTATGTGGCCTGCAAATGATATATTTGTGTCTGTGCTGTGTGAAACACATGTATACATGTACATGACATGCTGACATATATATGTTACGTATACACATTCATGCATGTGTGGACGTGACAGACAATAGGTTACCTGGGTCACACAGGTGAATGCTACCTACAGCATGTGTCACACACTTTGTTGCCCTGAAAGGCATACATTGATAGCAGGTTGTGGACAGTGGCATTATACGTGGAACAGTGGCATGTGCAAGTCTAATGTGTGAGCCACCTTGTGTAATGGTACTGAGGTACAGGTGACAAGATGACCTCTCCTGGCTGCGATAGTAGCTGTAATTATTAGCAGGACTGCTACCCTAAGTATATCTCACATTGGTCATATACACAAGTTCTGCCACTGTCTGTCACCTTACATGGGGCATTTGCTACCAAGCACATTAATTCCACATGCAGTGATGTCATGTTATGGGTGGCAACTGCTAGTCCAAAACAATGAGCAAATATCCAGCTGTTATTATGAGGTTGTCCAGTGTCTGTCATTCCGGGCTGTCATGACTGAACGACGAGCCTTCAACACAGAGCAAATGCATCCATGTTACATGTGTGTGTAGATAAAACCTAGGTCGCATTTACCCATATAGCCGCATTCCAAGGCAAATGTCCTACACACAGAAGTAACACCCTGACACCTACATGAAAATTGCATTGGATGCCTATGCTAAGCCGTGCTAGATGTGTGGCTTTAGTGATCCATTTGCTCAATATAGAACCTACAATGGGGAATACCAACATCTGTGCAGTGAGGAACACCTGGCTGAAGGCTCTGTAGTGCACAATTGCACTACCCCCATATAACTCAGATCCAGACATGTGGGCCATAACAGTGGTATGAACCATACCAGGTGGTGGTGTACAAATATTCATAAAGGCTACTCACATGTAAAGACCACTACTCTGACATAACACATCACAGATGAGTCAGGTACAGGTGACGGTGGCAAATGCAGCATTCTAGGTTGTATCCTCATATACATCCACCACCTTGTTCCCAGACTACCAACACACATCCATATGTGGTATGACATAGTATGGCAGACCACCAGATAACCCTTGATTGGTGGACTGTACCTAGGTCTACATCAACTGTGCAATGTACCCATGCACAGACAGAGCTGCATAATGTGTTATGCAATGCAATAATACCACTGTTTGTAACCTGCTCAGTTGTACACATACCAGGGTCCCTCAGATGTTGTCAGCATTAACACAGTCGACTGTTGCTGTACACAAGTAAACAACACCCTCATGGTTGGATATGACCTAACCGTACTTTCCCTGGATATGTACATCCCACACTCATGCAACATATATTACATTACCATAGCTTTCGTTTACCTTTCTACATACAGGTGGCTACAGTCATTACACACATGCACATGGCAGATAGCATGCTAACAGTACATAAGGTTCAATATCTATGTTGACAGAGGTAATATCCCCTCTCTACTGGTCACCCATGACACCTATCATATCATACAACACCCCATTCGGCATGTATGTCTTTAGACATGTCCACCTAATGCAATGCCTACAAACATACCCCAATAACAGGACCATAGGACCTACAGAAGGCCTGTATTGACAGACTCAGCGACATCCAGCTCTGCACTGTATGTTCCTGAGTAGTCACAGGTGATATGTTCATGACATGTACAGCCATGTGTGGCCACAGCTCCTGCATATACCCCATGCCAACAATTGCATGCCATGCATTCTATGTGCTGTCTGGACACAATAGTTAGTATATGCTGGGGTGAGATGTTTACAAATCACTGACCTCGCACATGCTTGAATGAGTGTACTGCCTAGCTCTAACAGAGCTCATTGCTGGCACTCTTCTCATACAGATGAGGTGTGTGTGGCAAATATGATGTTCTCACTGTTGACCATTACAGTGCCCTGGCTTCACCATAGCATGGTCAAGTAACAGTTTGTAGGAGCATGACATGGAATAATGCTACGTTTCATGCTGATATGGGATGTTGTAATATACACACGCTTGGCTACTCAGTGAAAGTGGTGGTGTCCTACCAGTACATGAATACAACATCCATTATGGTTTAATGCATGGCTATGTTTCACACATTGCATGGGAAAGGTGTGGAATGTATTCTCTTGACCTGCTAGTGCACGTACTGATGTAGACCGCATATGTGTACATATATTGCTGTTTGTGTAGATTCCATGTGTGTGCAGTGTCTGATGTCTGAAGGTGACTGTTGTCTTAGTACATCATGCTGTTGAAATACAGCCTCAACATTGCCAACTGTATATGGTGCTATGCTCTAAGTACAGTAAGCCATACATGAGATATGGACAGATGTTTGGACATGACTACTAAGTGGTGGGGCTACTTTGCAGATGAATGATTACTGAGGACAGCTCACTGGTGTGTTACAGCCAGTCCTACAATAACCTGTATACCTGCTAAGGTCAGGTTTTGTTAATTGAAGTGGAAGACAGACAATGTAGAATGCTGTAAGGGTGACACCGAAGGCAAACCTCATGACACCTGTAACACTAATACCTCCCCTGTGTATATACTGTGCAAATATCAGCACAGTTGTCAAACAAAAGAGTCAGTAAGCATTGTACTGGATGTGATAGTGCTGTACTGCTGTAGTACCTATCATGAGATAGGCATGTGTTTGATTCACAGTACTGGCACGAGTATGTGTGTGTCCATATATGTCACATATGGTTGGGAATACATACCACATGTTATCACTCTCCTGAACACTGTTATTGACACCAGTACAGAGTGAAGTGTAGAAAGAAAGCCATAGGCAGGTGTCTGTATATGTATGACATAGGTGTATATCTTTGTGAATGCCAGTGTGTGTGTGTGTGTGTGTGTGTGTGTGTGTGTGTGTGTGTGTGTGTGTGTGTGTGTGTGTGTGTGTGTGTGTGTGTGTGTGTGCGTGTGTGCGTGTGTGTGTGTGTGTATGGCTGTCCGTGTGTATGGCTATCCGGTTCTTGGAGTGAGGCTGTATTTTACCATAGTGAAATGTTAATGCCTCATCCCACCATCCACTCAAAGCAGTCTAGCATCCCTGTTGATATCATCAATCGTAGATGGGCATACTAACTGCCTGTTAACATGTACACCCTGGGGTATGACCTATTGTTACATAGCCTACTGATGGACTCCCTCTCCCCACATACAGTCAATGCAGTGTAGTATCCCTGTCGATGTCCTCGATTTTAGGCCATTCCAACTATCTGTACATGTGTAATCTCTGTGGCGCTTCTTGTAATTGGGAAGTACTATAATGATGATATGCACATAGGCAGGGGTTCTCATCCAAACACTGGCAACTGTGTGTGTGTGTGTGTGTGTGTGTGTGTGTGTGTGTGTGTGTGTGTGTGTGTGTGTGTGTGTGTGTGTGTGTGTGTGTGTGTGTGTGTGTCAGAGTGTGTGTTACTGTGTCTGAAATCCCTGAGTGTGTGGGTGTGTCTGTGTTTGCATGCTGTCAAGTCAATGGGTATTACTGCTTCCCAATGAGAAGCCACTATTTCCACTAGCCTTTACCCTGTCATCCAGCATACCACTCTTTTACCCACTCTGCGCTCCAGGTAACTATACCTGTGATGTCACCCACTATTGATGTGATGGCTCTGAACACAGTAGCTAACTACACAGCTATCATGCTCTTGGATTATTAGAACAGTAAACATGATTGAAACATGGGAGAATGTAACTGTGATGTGGAAGCTACAAAGTGCATGCAGATATTGCCATACTGACCTGTGCGTTGTCAACATATACATATGAGACTCCTGCAAATGCCAGCATCCCCAAGCACATGCAACTACACCTGAAAGAGGAAGGCAGAATGTCAAGATCAACATGCTGTTAGTGTTGATACACATGATACATGCTGTCAAATATACATAATGCATTCTAAAACTGAAATACATGATATGTCTGCTGCCTGTCAACACTACTCAACAATATTAATCTACAATTGTCTACCTAGTATGTTCACCCTGTGCATCAGGCCATATGAACATATCCCTACACCGATGGTGTGGATGACTGGGATGCAGCACAGGCATCATCATATGCACAGGGTGATAATGTTTGTGAGAGGCCTAGGCTGTGCCATTGGATGACATCATGTGTGTGTGTTAGGACCTGTGATATCATTGGGTGTGTGTGGATGTTATGTGTGCGTGTGTTGAGGTGCCCTACATTTGTTTCCAGTGTGTGTGTGTATGCATGCACACAGGTCTGGCATGTGGCTGGCCTGCACAGGGGTAATATGGACAGCTGCAGTCTGTACAAGGCAGGTGTCACAGTTCATGGTGTCCGGCCATGGCCACGTGACCTACGCCTGCCAGGGGTTGCACAGGCACTACCAGGCAGAGGTCCAGATTGGGTACTGTCTGATGACACATGTCCACTGGAATCATGTCCCTGTTGGGACCATCCAGGACCATGTGCACGTGGCCTGCTGTGTCCTGGTGTGGACTGCACAGCACCAGCCGCACTGCTGCTGCCACTATGGGAGTGGGCATGTGCAGTAGCTTGTTCACGTAGACCTTCAACAGGTGATGTAGCTGGCCTACGTTCATGTGCCCAACACCTCACTCCCACCAGATGTTCCAGCACAAACATTCCACGCTCGAGGAGTGACATGCCATGGTCAAGGACTCCCACCATGTCACCCAATCGTCTATCCAAAACATCTGCAAGATGATGGTGAGCATTTGCAAGTGCCTGGATGTTGTCAGTTAATGAACGATCAGCAACCCTCTGAAGCCGCAGACTCAGTCTCTGTTGTGACATTCAGCATGTGCCTGTGCCTTCATTACAGCCTGAAACATGCGTCTGGTGACTCCAGCTGATGAGCTTGGTCTCGCAGGGGCATGTTGGCCAGTGGTCCTCTTACGAGCAGTGCTGGGCACATGCCTGTGTGGGACATCACCAGTCTGTTGACTGGGATCATGGTGTGCAGGCACACCTTCCATAGTCACCACACTTCCCTGTTCCATGCTACCACCTGCCAACTGTCCTTCCTCTATGGCCGGTGGTGATGGGGTATGTGCAGGCAGGGGAATGGCAACCCATAGCACAGATTCAGCCCCTGACAACCCTGCCTGTGCCTGAATTATACTATCATCATCACTGCTAGAGTCTGTGGGGACACCAACATCAGGTGGACCGCAGGAGGGCAATGTACGTACATCAAAACTTGTGAGTGGAAGACAAGAACTGTACATTACAAGTTGTACCAGACACACACAGACAGACAGAGACACACACACACACACACACACACACACACACACACACACACACACACACACACACACACACACACAAACAGAGACACACACAGCCAGACAGAGACACACACAGACATACACAGACACACATGCTACATGCAGGTGATATGGCAGATGGCATTCAGCTTAGACAATTATAGTTTCAGCTTAGGCAAATATAGTGGTAGTTACCATACATCCCTGAGTTGCACACACACAACAGCATGCATGTGGTATAGCAGATGGCATGCACCTTACATAATTATAGTGGTGGTTAGCATACATACCTGTATTGCACCATTTGTGTTAGTAGCCTATGCCCCATACGTACAACACAATGCATGCACTTTGCACCATTGCACTGCACTGCTATGGTGTGTGCAACATACACCACATGTTAATAGACCATCGCTGACCTTTGTATATCTGCCACTGATGCTTTGTGTTGGCCACTACCTCCATGTGTGAGACATGAGCAGTAGGGTATGTCAACTGCATACTATATTTGCCTGAGCCCTAGCTTGCATATCTCCCCCAAAGCAGTGCATGCCTGTTCAACATTATTCTGCCTACCCCTGAGCTGTGTGTAGACATTTTGCATGTGGCTGTACAAACATGTTTGACATGGCTGTCCCTACTTTGCAGTGGTGCCACAGATCAGCACTGGTTTACAGCACACTGGCCTGCTGTGTGGCGTATGACCTCACCAATCACATATTGTATGATATATCTTCTGCTGACATGTTGAATAACACGCATACATGTGTAACACAATGGTGTCCTTTCCAATCTAAAGTACGGTAATGGTGTCCCAATGTAGGGACTTGTTATACTAACATGGACCTTCAGTTGATGCAGTGTTGTCTGTCCACCTTACAAATATGCAGGGACATACTGCACATTGAGCTGATGTGCATAGTCATTGCAGGACATCATGTGGCTTCACAATTGCTATACAGTGTGAGCTACTGACACACTTCATAGCCATGACTATGCTCACATACAATACATATTGAATGTGGAATGTGACCCACATCACCCAGGTGTATACACAATAAACCCTAATGTGGAATGTGTGACATAGGTCACAGAAGGGTATACGGATGACACCCCTGCACATCTGCAACCTTATCAATGATACATGGCTAACTTACAAGTGCTCTAAGTCCCACATGCCATCTGTGTACCTCACACAATTGAGGAGCAGGCATGACAGTGATGTCTGACACCAGCAAGGTGAATGTACTGTATCTGTGGCTTGATGTGGATGCATGTGTATGTTGTGCAACACATGTATGTATTTGGATAGTGTATATGTGAATGCTTCCATGTCATGACACACTCCAGATGTTCAAGACATGTTATGCGGTGGTTTCATGTAATGCCTACACAAGCTGTGCACAGGCCTTTATGATGTTTAGTGTTTCACATCTGCAATATCACCATGTATTGTGTCGAGCCAATGTACAACAGGATGTACACACATGTACATTACTTCTACTGTGTGTTTTGCTTCATGTCTCTGTCCATCCTCCATGGCCATGTGTACACATGTTCAATCCAATGGTTGTGATGGCCATCCTATTTCACATGTCAGTGTTATCCCATATGACATACACCCATAGATGTCATATGCTTCACTGAGGACAGGGTTATGCAGACAAAGGGTGGTATGTATGGGATGTGAGACATGTTTTTCATGATAGTTGAGCAGTGTTGCAGTCAGCCCACTACATGTCATGGACATGTCTGATAGCACATGACATTGTGTGACATTCATAGCAAGGGTATACTCCACAAGTATGTATCCTGTGGGCCAGGCATACTCCAGCTCCAACACATTTAGTGTGTGCGCACACATATGCTTTCTGTACAGTACTGTTCATATTCCCAACATGTGTAATGCTGATATGTAGTATCTGTCCCTACAGTGGGTCACACCTCAACCATTGTATTCACTGTTGTCCACACATCTGGCAATGACAGTTTGGAAGGTTTAGTGTAGGTGTTTCATAAAGTCTTCAATTGTTTCACATAGGTAAACAGTGTGATGCATTGCAGATCTGACCATTGTCAATTACCAGGCCCACTATTCATTACGTGTATGTGTGTTATGGCAGATAGCATGCAATTAATATGTTCTATGCATTATCAAGCCTGGTAAATAATAACAATCTCACCTGACACAGGCTGCTGTCACTGCAAAATGCCAGAGGTACCTAAACAGGGGTGTCACAGCAGTAAGATCATTATCCACACCTGTGTAGTAGCTATAGGGTGCAATGTCTATGTTAGCACATAAGCCAGTACAATACACTATACTATAGAGTATGCACATCTGTGCATACATAGAGTAGCAGACTATAGTATGTGGCATGTGTGCATACATGCCTTGCATATGATGTTATGTCACATATTGTACAGTAACATATGTAACTATGTTATATATGGTTGTATTTTATGTGCAGTAGTGACTTACCAGGCAACACCAGGGTCGGTGGTTGAGAGACACCCACCTCCACAGCACCAGCTAAAGCTTGTGGATGGAGGTCTGCAGGTGTTTCCAGGTTGGCCAGTAGCTCCTCGGTATGTGTGAGTGGTGGCTGGGTGAGTTGCCCCCCCACCTGTTGCACCTTGTTCCCTGGCGATTGCATTAGCATGCTGTTTCGCCCATCTTATCAGGTCAGTGCAGTGTCAGCTCACCTGCTGATAGGTGCGATTGTGAACGCCAACATCATTTACCCTCCTGCAGAGATCCTCCCACATGGTATCTCGCTGCTGTGCATCCTGTGGCACATGGCTGAAGAGTGTTGTGTAGTTGTCGAGGAGGTATGGGATGAGGACCTCATCCTCCAAGCGGCTGTATGGTGGCAGTCTGCTACATGGCATAACTGGAAGACATAACAATGGAGACAGGTCACAGTAACTCACAAAGAAGTACAGCAGTACAGCTGAACATACATGTGTATCACATTTATTAAGATTACAAATTCATCTTTGCAGATCTACATGACACTAACACTACTTACATGTATAAGTCACACACATTTGACACCTACTGGTGATGTGATGTTATCACCATATATATGTGTGTGATGTGTTGACATTGCTCATACACCATGTGGATGTTGTCTTGATGTGGGCATGTCTGTTTGCCTGTAGTGATGTCTTTACCTATCAGCACATGCCTGGATGTGTTCACATTAATGCAATTGACCTTAATGCTGTGTATATGCCACACATATAGTCATACATAGCCATTAGGGACATGACCTGTGACCCTGCTGACTTGCAAGCATGTATATGTTTTGCCATATACATCTAAATGGCATTGTACAGCTGTGTAGCATCCTGCCATGTATTGCCTGTGTTGCACATGTGTAACACATGAGAGAATAGCTAGCCTGATGGTATTTTCAGAGTTGGATATCAACTATGGCATGTATGGTCATAGTGATCTAGTAGACTATATGCCCTGGGCCATTTATGAACCTAGACAGACAAGTTACCTAGCTGTAGGCAACAGACAGGTAAGTTTCAGTGGCCAGTTCAAGCAGTGCCACAGAACTGATACACATGGTTACTGATATAGTTGGCATGCGATCATCACGCCATGTCACAGAGAGGTGCGATGTGCAACTTCGCTGGACAGGGATGTTAAGTGTATGGGACAGGGATCTGTTAGGCATGTTGTGATCCTTGTATTAGGAAGGTGGATGTCCATGACGTATGTGTTTATCTGGGATCAGGATGTGCTAAGTGTAGCATGTCCAACACCTCTGGGTTGGACATGGCTTTATTCAGGGTAGGCTGCATGCTACATAGTGCAGCTAGGGATTGTGAAGGGCAGTGTAGGCCATCTACACATGGGCAATAACCCTTAAAGGAAATATGTGATCTATTATGGGTCACATAGATGTTGAGTATGGCTGAGCAGTTATCTCTATATTCCTGGATAGCACCCTGTCATGATTAGGGGTGCCACATACGACTGTCAGTCTTTTGTGATGACGTAACTATCAAAGGGAAGTACTGTCCAGCTGCATCCCATACACACAGTTGCCATTATGTTGACCGCTGCCTAGGTGGTAGTTAATGGGTATAGGGTGTGTAACGTAGGGAATGACAATGCAATACTTAGCTGTCAGATTGTGGCCATACATCACACACCACATATCTGACACAGTACGGCCCTTCTGTATGTTGAACGCAGCACACAATGAGTCAACTATTGCTCCTAGTGCATAGTCATTTGCAGACATCAGTAGGCTGATGCCTTCTGTGTTAGTCTATGTGGTATAGATAACAAAGAGGGGGAGTGCCAGGAATGACCCCTGTATTACTGTGGCTGGCACTGGTTTGATTGCGTGTATTTGTCAGACACCTTCTGTAGTATGGGTTCTGCCAGCAGTCCATTTGCCAACCACTCCTGTGACATAGGAATATAGACCTGTTTTTCTGAGTGTAGCTGGGACACAGTATGGGTGATGGTGTCCTATGATCTGGCAAGGTCATAATATGCAGTGTGAATCAACCCTACTGTCATCTACATCTGTACCGAGTACATCAATTACACTGACCATGGTTCACTGCTTAAGGTTCATTTGTGTAGGATTCAGCATTTGCACATGCATTGTCCATCTACATGGGTGCCATGGCATTCACCACTCTGCTCTTAGGAAACATAACATTGGCAATGGAGAGTAACTACATGTAGCATACTGTTAGCCCTGTTTGTGTGACTACTGTGATCCAGGTCAGTGGGGATGATGGAATCCAACATGCATTGAGTGCAGGTGTTGATACATGAGGAGTCTTCCCAGTTCATAATGGAATAGTTGAGAGTAGCCAATATTATGGTTCTGTCTCAGACCTAATCGTCCCCATTACAGCACATTATGACAGTTGGGAAGTCCGCTGCCTGGTGGGTGATCTGTCTCAAGCTGCATTTTGAATTCCACTGTGTCACAAATGTAGTTGCTCAGCATAATGCATCTGATGTTATACAAGTGCAATTAGCATGGGGGTGTACATATCCTTCAGGAATATGGACAAACCTGCGGCCCATGTGTTCCAATAAAGGATAATGGGCAAGAGCTGAGGTATGTGTTATAACATGGTCATGCAGGTGTGCTCTCCGAAGCGTTGAAACATGTATCAGCCACTGCACAGATATGTTCTCCATGTTTGGGATTGACATATGTCTGTCCATATAGTGTTTTTGACATGTATCATTGTGTAGAGAAACTGGAAGTTTATTGCTTGGCTGTCCCTGTAACATCAGTGGATCCTCACCTGAACTGTGCATGATGAAGATACTATAGGGGAAGCATGAGCCCTAGGCTTTATCCAGATTCCCAGGGGTGACAGGTGCAGGCCCTGTCTGGCAAAGTATCATGGTCTGTCAACCATGTTATCCCAGGATGACAGATACTGGATACCATGTGACATGCACCATTACACTAGACATTTGTGGAATACAATCCTTTTGTCCCTGTACTGCAGTATCATTCTGGCCAATGGCAGAATGCTACCCAGGCCTTGGGACATACCTGCATGGGATACAAGCCTGACAGTTCCTACATGTGTTTCCATGCAGTCCAGGCTACCGCATCACACGTCCTGCAAACAACATGGAATATGCCAGAGCCATGTGTATAGTTCAAAAGGTGGTCTGAGTGTATGAGTATGTGGCTAATCATGGCAGACAGGCAGCTGACAGTATATATGCCCTCGTACAGGTCGATGTGTAACATAGTGCAAGAGTTTGCATTCAGAAATGAGTACTGTTGGGCATGTTTCCAGTCATGTGTTCAGAGGTTTGGCACAATTATGCATACTATGTCTCTTCCTGCTTGTGGGGGGGGGTCACTCGTTTGGCCAGATACTTAGACACGTCTGTGAATGTGTGTGATTTCCAGTAGTGTGTGTGTGGGTGTCCTTACTGTGTTCTGGTAAGGATATGTGTTGGTTGTGTTGATAAGCTGCATGTGTTAACCTACACCTCATGACTGTCCACTCCAGCCATGGTTGTAGACTGGGCTGCCTTCCAGCTTACCCCTGTAGCTGCATCCCAGACAATGTGTGGGACGTGGTGTTAGGTGGGTCTGACAGTGTACATGGCATAGAGATTACATTCCCCCAGGATGGCCACATACACAAAGATGACATTAGGAAACACCAGTAGCTGACTAGTGGACATGCCTGTATGAGCAGTCAGTACTATAAGTACCAAGTACTGTATTTAGTTTACATATTGCCTATGAAGATATTTTAGACAGTGATGCTCACATGTAAATATTTGTGTTATGGACGTGACAACACTGGCTATTACGGAAACATTGTAACTACCTTTAGTAGCAATCCTCCTCTGAGGAGCACATCCTGTTAGTTGATTACAGATGATGCAAGTGTCTACAGGTCTGTTTCCTTCTCTGGGTATATACTCACATATCCATCAGGACCATGAGCTCTGTTGCGCACAGACACCCACTCCCTAAACAAAGTCATGTATCAATTGGCTCTGATGCCACTATCAACATGATCAGGATATAATCAGATAGTGTGAGCCATTACCTATGATGCGGGTATTACACATGGGCAGCTGTCTCCTACATCTTACACTCCTACTGCAGATGCTATACTGGACTTAAAGATGATGTGCAATCTGTTTTAGTACCACTGCTGTGCACTACCTTACATACAGTATGTGCAGGTGGCTGTTAAGTTGGCAATGAGAGGTTGAACTACACAAATCTGGTAGTTCTACCAGTGCATCTGTACTCTCAATATCCACTCTATGTAGGTGTGCATATAGCCATTTTGGCCCAGCCCTGTAACACTACATATTTGCATAACATGTACCCATGCACAGCTGTTATTACTTGCAAATGATAGTAGAGAGGTGGATATTACATGTGTTATGTGCATGGATAGTTACCTGGCTCTTCCAATTATCTTTACTAAATATAACTACTGTTTGCATAACATAAAAGAACCGCTATGTAGAATAGAATACTGATCTGCCTAGAATACTGTACATTACACAGTTATTGGCACAATATCCCACAATGCACACCATGTTTGCACAGTAAGCCCACCTTTAACATGTTCATCTTACTTATACACCTATACATATGTCGACTGTTACAATATATCGACATATACTATCCCCTGTTATAGCACATACTTGTTGGACCAATACTGACAATGACAGTGGCTGGAAGTGAATTGGTGGGTTCCAAGCCCATATCTTCCCTTGTGGTGTATGTGGAGTGTGCCGTATGATCTACAGCAGTACACACATAGAATACTACAAGCATTACTACTGCTCAACAATACATCGCTACAAGATAGCTATTTCCACTATATGTATTGATTACACTGTAATTCTTACAGTACAGATACTACATACACAGACATACTACATGTTATACATTCTGTCTTAGTAATCAGAGGTGTTATTAACTAGTGTACTACTCATTTCTGGTTCATCTTTCAGTGTTTTATACTGTCCTACAGGTAGATACAGATGGTTTGAATGTGTGACAAGGCAACATTGTATAGTTACAGATCAGTAACATGCTATCCTGATGGTCAATTGTTGTTCCTAAGTATCTAATTACATGCACATCAGCTGCACTGCTACTGCCTTAGCCAATACCATGGCTACAGTGGAGTATAATTGAGTACTCCACTTGTGTGTGTACCTTACTTGTGAGGAAGACAGCATGGAAGTTTTGTCTGGAATTTATTGCGACAGCTGTACTGAGAAGCACAGTAATATATTGTATGTAATGCCTAGATGAGTTGGTCTAAATGTGAGTAGTACTGTTATATTTCTGAACATTGCTACTTCTGCAGGGTTTGTCTGTACCTAATACTTCTGAATATATGTCAGTCTGGCCAGGTTATTTGACAAGCTCAAGGCTGCATAGCTATGCATATAATGTTAGGGGGTTAAAAGTGTGCTTACCAGACATATTTCGTTTGATGTTACTATGTATCACACTGTGCTAATAATCAGTACTGGATAAAACTTCCTGGTGTACAAACCTTTCAACCCTCTGAAACGAGATTAGTTCATACAAACCCTGTTACATCAGCAGTTGTTCAATTGTATAACAGCAACTATTTCACATAGGGCCATGTTAGTGTGTCTGGGTCCATGTATGTTAAGGTTTCAGCAGATGTTGTATAGCAGTTGCATAATTGGTTATGGTATGACAGTATGTATTGATGTAATTATTTTGGTTGTGGGGAAGATGTTGGTGGGTGTACATAGCACATGCAGGTATGTAGGAACCCCTTTTATACAATGGCTATATGTGTGTGGGTGTTCTTTCTTTATGTGAACATCTATCCCTTAATGGACTAATACTATGGTAACTGCAGGCTGATTCATTAAGGCACCATTAAATGCTTCCTGTATAGCATGCAGGTACTGTTAGTCCTTGAATCCTTTTGGCAATACATCGGAATGTAATAAAGATTTGCAAAATGAAAGCTGTCTGTGTAATTCTATCATGGTTATTTGCAGTCAATGCAGTTGTGTTGGTGACTGTGTCCATAGAACATATTTGTAATAGTATATTGGCCTATACTCTTCATATGTTATGTTCATATTATTTGGGGGGGGGGCGGAATGTGTAATTGCTATGGTCCATGTTATACTCAAATATGACCACTTTGGATGCTGTCTACAGACATGTATGTATGTGTGTGTATATATATATACATATATATATATATATATATATATATATATATATATATATATATGTGTGTGTGTGTGTGTGTGTGTGTGTGTGTGTGTGTGTATGTATATACATATATATACATTATTGCATATGTTTATCTGTACCTCCATAGATGTTTAGATGTTTTTAACCTATCTATATATCTACATATATATGTAGACCTGTATATATTGACATGTCTCTCTCCCTCTCTGTATATATATATATATATATATATATATATATATATATATATATATATATATATATATGAGCATACACCTTTAATTGGTTACATGGAGGGTTGTCCTATTGTAGGACATTCCTCCCGTTTGTGTTTTAACCTGTCTGCATACGCAACTGGGACAGGTACATCCCAGGTAGCTTAGTGTTCGGTTAATCTGAGGATGGAGTACATGGTTGAGGGTTCTACTCCTGGAAGGTGTTATTATTTTACCTCTCAGAGTAGGCACTAGTAGGGAAAGTGTGAATAATGCACATTTACATGGTTGTGAGCAGGTTTGCCTGTAGTCTGCGCGACATTAAGCAAAGCTCAAACATGTGAAGCGCTTCTCCTTTTACTGTGTTGCAGCGCCGCTTACCATCTCGCAAACAAGTGGAAACCCGCTTACAACTGCTAAAGAGTGCTATATTCCACCTGCATCCAAATGTCCTAATTCTGGCCCTCAAAATAACTTAACAGCCCTTGATCCCGGGACCATGAACACCACAGTTACTGACCTTACCACTAAGGCATCTGAGATATGCACGAATGTTATGGTGTTTAGAATATACATTGTACTACAGGAATTCCTCACTACTGAAAACAAATGTGACAATCAGTTGGTGTACATATGTCTGATACATGTTAATGTTTATATGTTTGTGAAAGTAGGTGTTGCAATGTGACATGACAGGGTGTATTATGAATGAGTAAGGTTCTTGCTTTGTGTCCTTTTTATATTGCCCCCATACTTCATGTATGCCCCTCCAGTTCACTTATTGGACATCCGACCCAGGCCCTCCTTGATGAATAATTGCATTACCCATCATTCCTCCCCCACACCAATCTTTACATACACAACAACCACCCCTTCTATGGTGAATTAGGCTAATATTAACTGTTATAATACCAGAGCTGCATGTGTTTCGTGTACACTCCAATTCCTTTGGAGTTTTTCTGTGTCACAAAGTGCATTCATAGATGCTTATATATATGGCTATTGATGTAACTGTATAATATATATATTATATATATATATATATATATATATATATATGTGTGTGTGTGTGTGTGTGTGTGTGTGTGTATGTGTGTGCAGACATCACTGATATATATATATATATATATATATATATATATATATATATATATATATATATATATTTCGTATTAGTTTGTAACAGTAATATATCTGTAGACTGGAATGGGTTGGTACACAAACTACAGTACATTACAATGTACTTTACATATGTACACAATGCCACTGTCCCATTTGTGATCATTACAGTGAAATGCATATGGTATAAGGTGTAGTCTCAGGACCATGAAACATGTGTACACCTCAGATGGCTTTCTGGTACATCCCATGATAATAGTGTGCAGGGTCCAGGGTTCAACACCTGCAATGCTTTATGAATGTTTTTTACTGAAGAATAAGGCTCATATAAGCAGCTGTAAGCATGTTTAAAAGTGCTTGTGTGTCATTATAGCAGCCGTTAAACACAGTTAAACAAACGTTGTAATGTATAACCTGTGCGTGCATACATGGCCACATCCGCTAACTACTCCGGTTATATACCTGTCAGTGACGTAACATCTCACTATGTGCTGGCATGACATTACATTCTCTGTTGACTGCACTCTCCTACACACATGGGTTTATATGGGTGATTCAAATGTTTATTATACATACGATTACTACCTATATGTGCAAGCTGTGGTTAAAGTATACTTTTGCACATGATAAACATCCCTGCCTTTATCGGGATTGTAACCTCGAATGCACATATACTGTGCAGATGCTGTAACCATTACACTGTTGACATTAATGTTTCTTCCGCCTATTTCCTATTTAGATGATTTCTATGTGTAAGCTAGGCTAAGAAAAGGGTGGGAGCCCCCAAACTCACTGAGCTTCATGTACTCTTGGCATAACAACATATAACAAATGTACTGTGAGACAATACATTACATTCCTAACTACATTAGGCATAGCCCCTCACTGACACACTTCAAGGGAGACCTTGCTGTATGAATGAGTAACAGACTATACACCCCTGGGATTATGTGTCCCAGAACCATACAGTCAGGGGAGTGGGAGAGCCTGTCCAGTTTGATAGCTGCAAGACCTGTTGGGGGAATTGAATGGTGTTGAAAGGCCACATTAACATGCCCTCTTTAGATCACTAAGTGCCCCTATCACCCTCCACAACCCCAGTCTTTAACAGCTTCCAGCAACTCTGCCTGGAATTGCTTCATTGGCTATGCTTGACCGAGGCTTAGTTACTTCATCAATGGTGCGGGGAAGGCCAACACACTGTTGCTATGCTTCTAATTGCCCATGGGCAGATATATAGTAGGCTATCTGTAATCCTTTAATGTGCAGGCCATCACAGCCATAATATGTGAATAAACAGACCTTCAGATCACAATATACAGTGTGAACTCACCATGTAGTCAGGAAACAGTTGAGTACAGCAAGAACATACAGAACACTGATACTTAGTCACTTCAAAAGCCTATCTTGGAAGCTAGAAGACTTGTATAACTTAAAGGCTTTCTATTGCTTACTGCTAGGTTACCTACAGGGGAGTTGAAAAACAAGAACAGATGAGGAACATGCATGCAATAATACCATACTGGCCTATGTGTCAGCATTATGCTTTGGAATACTGGCCAAGGCTATTGGCACCCCCATGGTGCCTTATTTAGGAGAGTCTCGAAGGTGAATACCAGCTCCATAAACAGCACAATAGCATATCCAATGAGGTTTATGCTACTCAAAACAAGGGGTTGTGATCACAACACGCATGCACTCACAGCACTTCTCAGGATGGACAGCATCAACATCTGTGCATTAACTGAAATCTGTCTTAAGGCTCCTGAGAGCACACCAGCACCACCAGACTACAACCCTTACCACACATTTCAGCCACAGAACATGGACTGACAGACATAGAGGGGCTGTATCCATATTCATCAGGGATACCTACACCTCTAGGTTAGTGGGGCAGCATGATACCTCTGTGATCATCCATGTGCAGCTATCATCAGCCACAACTGCAATGTGGAATATGGCCTGCTACGGATCCCCCTCAATGACCCAGGACCTCCACTCCACCTACCTGGAGACAGTGGAGAACACAACAGTCCTAACACACACCTTGGCATTGGTCGATGTCAACTACCATACCATTAACTGGGAAATGCACTCCGGTACTCACTTCCAGGACCAGCGCTTCCTGGAATGTATCACCTCATATGCCCTGTATCAGGTGGTAACCTCCCTAACGTGGGGTGGAAACTGCTAGATGTGGCCATCACTAACATGGACAAAAGGTGCACCACAGTGGAGGTTAATCAGTCACTGGTTAGATCTGACCATGAACTATTCACTGTTTCCACACCCTGGCACCTCCCCCACCCATGGATACCACAGAGTATAACTTTCCTACAGTTAAATTTACACTACTAGTGACAGGGATTGGGTTTTACAGCCCCCACGCTAAGGGGAAACACTGCTCAAGATACAGACAGATTTACAAATGCAGTCTATAAGCACCTACACTGATGTATAGATCGTGCCATCGCTGATAAACCAAGACTCACTCCTCCTAGAAAAGGCACCGGTCTGGTGGACCTCTGCAATAAACAGGCTATACTACAGATGTAGGACAGTGTTCCAGACACACAGCAAATCCCACGAAGGGCAAACATCCGTGACCACTATTAGTATGATACGTAGGTCCCTTATGACATCATCCAAGGTTAACATCAGCAGGAGAATACGCAAGGATTCAAAAGATAACCACAAAGCCTTCTTTGGCTATGTCAAGGATCTATGTGGTGACACACAGATTTGCACTGTGCCAGTAAAATATAGCACAAAATATGTTGACCCTACTGATATTGCCAACATCCTTGCAGATACATTTAGTGCATACATCACCCCCTAAAGAGCTCACAACACTACCCAAAAGGTACAGTATCACAACCATCAGAGACACACAGGTGGAAATGGCCCTCTCTGACAGAAGAACACACCATCAATGGAGGAAGATGATGACCCAGACTGCATCTTGCAAACTGTACAAGACAACATGCCCCCCACCTAATTAAGCATCCCCACAGCTACATGCCCATACAATGGTGCATGGCAACAGTTATTCCACTCCATCATGGAGAAATCACAACTGATCATGGTAACTACCACCCCATAAGCCTGACTAGCCTGGTCTGCAATGGTATGGTTCGCATCCTCATGGCACTTATTAACAATGACATTGGTAACCTTCAAACACGTGACCCATCCCAGGTCAGCTTGGTTGAGTGCAGTTCATGCCTACTTAACCTGTTTGATGTCTTGCACACAGTCACCAAGATGTTAGATGACAGGGAAGGTGGTTCACACATACTACCTGGACCTCACCAAGGCTTTTGACACCATGTTCCACTCAGGTATTATTGATAAACACATTAGCCTGTACATTCACCCATACATCACAGGTTGGGTTGCCAATGGGCTTACACACAGAACCCACATGGTATGGCTAGCTGTCTCCAGGTCCAGCTCCTGAACAGTCATGACTGGTGTCCCACAGGACTCAGTCCTGGGAGCCCTACTGTTTGGCATATACATCTCAGATTTACAGGCAAACACAGGTGGACTATGGCAGACCATGTTTGGCAATGACTGCAAACTGGGAGCCATGATTGATAGTCCAGCTGACACGGACATCCCTCAGGGGGCCTCACAGAGAACATCACAGGGTGCCAACGACATGGCCTCCAGCCAAGTGCAACTAACTGCATGGTCATTCCATTGTGGAATTGACACCCACATATTAACACATGAGCGGCAGCCACTTTAATACAGACGAGTTAATGAGGTATCTGGGGACTAAGGTAGAAAGTGATCTCCCCTGTGACAATCATATCTCCACAGTAGTTAGGACATCCTTCTATGTACGCCATCTGACTACTAAAGGATTCCCATCTAGACATACTGGGGTTATAGTGCCCCTTTACTCATCACTCATCAGTCCCGTCATAAGGTATAATAACCCGTGTGAGATGTACCTCAGAGGACACAACCAACAGGTGGGGGTTCCATGAATATACTTCACCAAGGGGAATACTGGCCTCCAACATATGGCCTATGCAGCCAGACTGAATAAACTCCTGCTTTACTCAGTGGTATCTCATTTACCCAGAGATGATCTCCACAGACCAACACAGCCATGTAGAACTCAGGCTTGATGGATATGCTCCACCTATGGGAATCCATGTCACAATGTGCCGCATACTGTAGTGAGCTGACCTTGCCACAAAAATAACCAGAAGATGCTGGAGGGACAGCTTCCTGTCACAGACACTCCCCATACTTTGGAACAACATCTCTAACTACATTATACAGAGCCCCTCACTAACACTGTGCAAGAGAAACCTTGAAGGGTGAATGGGGAACAGTAGATTCACATCAGGAATCCCGCCATTGGCTCTGCTCCACAGAGGGGCAGTTAATGAATCAATGGGGTGGCAAATGCTGACACATTTTGTCTGGCCTTATGAATGGCATCTGGCAGTTGGCCAGGTACCTACCTATGAATCTATACATTCAGTATCTGCATATGCTGATAGCTTAATTTAATGTTCAGGTGTTGACTTACCTTGTGCCAATGTCTGTTGTGTGCGCAGTAGTTGACGGCTGCCTATGTTGGATTCACACAGTAGACTGCCTATACATGACAATTTACAGGTAGTCTTACGTGTGTGCCATCCATTTTTACTGTGTGTGCAGGTGGAAAAAGGTGTCAGTCCCTAGGTGCCTACATTGTCGGTGTGTGTGCTATATGTTCCCTCTTTGCCAAGGCATGGGCATACTGGGCATGCCTCCATCTGCCTACTGGGGCTGGCTCAGGGTGTTCGTGGTCTGAGTACCTCTGTGCCCGTGGGGCCCTCAGCAATGGTGGTGGGCTGTGAGGGCCTTCACCATTCTGTTCCTGCTGCAGCTGTTTCCGCAGGACCATATTGTGTACCATGGCACACACTATGAAGATGTGGGCACACGTGCCTGGAGAGTACAGCAAGGATCCACCAGATATGTCCAAGAATGGAACCGTCATTTCAGCATCCCAAACACATGCTCTACGATGATTC
This sequence comes from Protopterus annectens, assembly GCF_019279795.1. Classification (NCBI taxonomy): domain Eukaryota; kingdom Metazoa; phylum Chordata; order Ceratodontiformes; family Protopteridae; genus Protopterus; species Protopterus annectens. The sequence continues at coordinate 200,342,453 of NC_056730.1, forward strand.
TGGATTGTGCGTGTGTCTCATTATGGAATTCCTGCATGGGTCTGTATGCATTTCTGATGGGAGTCATCATCCATGGTTCCAGTGCATAGCCAGCATCCTCCACCAGGTGGCCATTTGGGATGTCCTCCCTGGCAAATAACCAATACAACTGTGAGGCATGCCAGATGTGGGAGTTGCGATAGCTTCCAGGGCTGCCAGCACACACATCCATGATAATGCCCTGGGCATTGCCCATGACCTGGCAGTTGATGAAAGGGTATCCCTTGCAGTTTATGTAGCACCTTTCCTGCTCACCGGGTGGTGATTTGATGTGTATGTGCATGCAGTCTATTGCACCCAGTACCTCTGGGTATTCTGCCACATGGTGGAAGAGACAGATATTGCTGGCCAACTCCTCCTGCATTCGGGGGAAGTATATGTGCTCATTGGCATGTGGTAACATGGCATCCAGGAACTGGTGTAGTACCCTGGATGCTGATGCCTGCGAGATACCCATGATATCCCCAGTTGGTCTTTGAAAGGTACCTGTAGCTAGTATTCTCAGGCTTAAACATACCTTCGTATCCACTAGGATAGGTTCCCCTCTGTTTGTTCTGCCTCCAAGGCGTGGCCAGCACAGCACCACAAGTTGCTGTAGGGTGTCCCTGTCCATGCTGTAATGCTCTACTATCTCCAGATCATGTAGCCCCTGGTAGGTTACCCTGGGTCTGAACACTGTCCTCCTCCTCTGGTGCCTGCAGTGGTCATGTGCATCATTCTCCACATCACCTTCAGCCTCCAACACATGCTGGTGGTTCAAAGCTATGGCAGCCCCTAACATGTACATAATACAAGTTCCCTGTCTGTATACACCACTGGTGCAGAGTGTATGGGAATACACAAATATGTGTGAGGTGCTTTCACACGTTATAGTATTGTGCTATGGATGCTGCTGATGTAAGTGGGTGTGTATGAACTATTCCAGCTGCTGCATGTCTTAATTATGGGTTTTGCAATAAGTACTGCAAGTGTGGAGCCTTTACTGTGGAGATCTACTTGCCTGCCTTGATTACTCTGTTGCTGTTTAATTCACTTTTAGACCTAGATCCCCTCCCACTATCAGGCATGTATCCACCGGCCGTCTTTCTTGTTTTGTACTTTCCCTACCCAGTCATGGTGAAATGCGTCTTGTAGCTGATATACTGCATATCACCTTTGCTCTGCTTTGACAGTTTGCTGTTTTCTTTGCAGTACAGCCCCTCCCCTTCCCTGTTCTGTAGGTAGCTGCTTGCAACCTTGTTAGCTGTTGTCAGTGACCCACACTGTAGGCTTCTAGGTGTTAATTAGTCATTTGTACTCCAGTTTCACTGCTGCAGCATTTCCTTATTTCTTTCCGATATCCTTCCTGTTTCAGCTGCAGTGCGTGATGCGCATACCCATTTACCAGGTTTATGCGCGTTTTCATCTCCGTTCACATGCATACTTGGTTACCTTGTGTACTCTCAGATAAGCATAGCTATGGGCAATTCGACACACCCCTATCCTGCAGCTTTGCCTAGCTAGGGGCAGACTGGTTTAGCAATGCTCCAATGTGCTTACAGCAATGGTGACACACCCCTCTCTTGATGTCATCTTTAGCTAAAGGGCTCACCTCGGTGTTATAATGCTACACTGTGATGTGCATCCTTACACCAGCAGGAAATCTATGATTCACTATTACTCCTCTCATTTGCATGGCATTGTCTACTAATTCCTCGCTAATGCGCATAACACTGTCACTGCCCCTTGGCAACCCTTGCGCCATGAGTATGGTGTAGCATGCCTGCCATTGACTATTATAGGGAAATCGTGATATGTGTTTCATTGCAGTTTTATTCTATATTTTTATATATTCCTTGTGATCCCCTTTGCGCACCACTGCACTGTGCTTCCACATTGTAATAGTGCAACTATATATATTAAATGTTAATTTTATATTTTGTACATTTTTTTTATGCCCATGGCTATATATTTAGCCATTCACATATATTAACATTATAATACATGTGTTTGGTCAGCTGTCATGACTCCGATTTTATGTTTGCAAAAATGTAAACCGTTTTCTACAGTTTATATTTCTGCTTGTTTACACTATGCCTGTACCACTTCCTGAATCGCTACATACTTTCATTTGCATGCTACACTGCTGCACATGGAGTAATTAGCATACAAGGCTCAGGACTTGTGCGGGTGTAGTGTACGCTGGTAGTGCACATGGAAAAAGCTCATACCTGAATCGCTCGGTGGCCATATTTGGTGTTAGAATGCCAACGCTATGCCTGCACCTGGCACAAGCTTCATGAATCCCGGGGCATATCTAATCATTTTGTCCATTTAGCTACAATAACATAGACTCCTTTAAACAGATACATTCACCTGGTTAACATGACATGATCAGTTTTACTTTAATACACAATGATTCATAAAGATGTTTATGTTTTATTGAAAAAACAATAAAATAAAGTGTTACAATGGGATTATGGCTTACTAATACTTGTGCATTACAACACTGCATGTACTTTGGTAGTTTGACACTGTACTGGTTATTTCTTCATTTCTTTTTATTTATTTATTTATTTTATTTAGAGCTATTCTTTTTAGACACTTTTTCAACATGAATTGTACTACAAGAAGAAGTGTAAAAGCAATACATTTATATATTTTGGAGTAACCAATCAACCAGTGTACATTTTGGAATGAAGGCAGAAATTAGAAATCCCAGAGAAAATCCAGAGCAGACTTACGTTTAATATGCAAACTTCCACATGCACAATTGTCAGTGGTCAAACTGAACCCTGGATTGTGACACTACAAATCAAATATCTCAACCAGTGTGTCATCATGCATCAGAGCATTCCAGTGACTACTGAAAGAATATGTTGTTTCCATATTTTGTAAATTGTGTTTACTGGCAAATGCATCACATGATACTGTTATTAAGCTAGTCCTTAAGCTGGGTCTATATTACATTATCGAACGTTCATTTGTTTGAAATCGTAAATATCGACCTGTAAATGCCAAAGTACCATAACAGCAAAATCTGAGAAGATCAAAACTCACAAAATTGAATAGCCATAGTTGGCCCAATTGACATCCCATGCCTGTGTTAAGCTAACTCCTTAACTTCTACTTAAAACAAACCTCAAGAACTATTATCACACACCCAGGAAATATTTTAAAGCAACTTAACTAAGATGTATCAGCAAATGGAATTGACACTAACAATAAATCAAGTTACTAAAATTGACTACTATCCCTAACCAGCATAATGACAACATAAAATCAAATGTACGCAGTTCACCTATTTCTGCTTTTGTGGGGGGCTGCGCCCCCACACCACCCGCTAATTAAATATACCATCTCCGAGATCACACTACAATGGGGAAAGTGGAATGTGAAGTTTCAAACGACAACATCATAACCTTGTACAATTTTATTATAAATGTGACATATACATACATGCTATGAAAATAGAGCTTTCTCGCACAGTCATCTTACAACTCCATATACTTATTTAGTAGCTAATTACTATCCCATAAACTAACTCTGACGAGATGCAGTATGGACATGATACATCAATAAATTGCAGTGGGCCAACTATAACTTTTCGACAATGCTGATTTTGACATTTTCAGACTTCACTATTCTGGCAGTTCAACATTTACAGGTCTATATTTATGTTTTCAAACAAATGAATGCTCGATAATGTAATATAGACCCCCTTAAGCCCTTTGATGGAAAGATTACAGATGATTTTTTTTGAATAAGAACAACCACTTGTTAGAAGAGTTAACAGCATTAGTAGCAGCATCAGGGGTACAAGAGGTAGCACACCTCACCTGAGGTGCAGACAGCTGTGGGTTCTATTCCCACCAAGTAGATTGCTGACACTGTTGTTCAGTATAAGGGGGATGCTGTACTCCTGAACATTTCATCCTTCAGCTAAGATATTAAACTGCGGTCCTGTCTAACGGAGTTGGTAATAGTTCAAGTGGATGTAAAAGGTCCCATTGCACCTCTCAAAAAGAGTAAGGGTGCTTCATTTAAAATACTTTTACAGCACTATATACAATCTTATTTACAATACTTACATATTTACATATTTGCAGAGGTTATAATGTATATAATTTTACATTCTACTCCCTCATTAACAGGCCTTCACAATTGTCTTGTTCTCTTTTTTGCATTTTAATGTCTTTCTCTGCATTGTTTATTTGGCCCATTACTCTTTCTTCCATAATCACCATTTAATTTTCTGTAAAATTGCTGATTGCATCCATTTACCATTAAACATAATTTCATTTTTTATTTTTTCTTTCCAAATAATCCAGATAGCAAAGAATAGTTTTATTTGTCTTGTTAACATACTCTTTACTTTTGCTCTTTAAGTTTTATTTATTTATTTTTTTACAAAAGAGATAATTGTGAACTACAGGAAAAATCACAAGGAACATTATCCCCTCACCATCAATGGGAAAACAGTGGAAAGTGTGAGAAACACAAAGTTTCTGGGAGTGCACATCAATGAGGACTCATCTTGGAACACCAATACAAATGTCATAGTCAAGAAAGTACACCAGATGTTGCACTTTTTATGAAGGCTGAGGAGAGCGAATCTTCCATCGACAGTTCTCACTACCTTCTACAGAGGTACTATAGAAAGCATCTTGATGAACAACCTCACAGTATGGTAAGGAAGCTGCTCTACCTCTGAGTGAATATCCCTCCAGAGAGTGGTAAAGACAGCCGAGAGGATCATTAAGGCCACCTTACCACCTATCCATGACTTGTACTTATCAAGATGTCTCAGCAGGGCCAAAGGAATAATTAAAGACTGCACTCACTGTGCTTACAGACTATTCCTGCATCTATCACCTGAAAAGCACTTCCAAAGCATACATTGCAGAGCTACGAGATTCAGGAACAGCTTCTTCCCTAATGTCATTAGGCTGCTGAACTCTAGTAGCCACTGCACTTCATGATGTCCACCTCGGTTAGTAGAAGCTGTCTCAAATTGTGCATTAACCTGATTACCAGTCACATCTAATACTTAGTGCAATATTCACCATGACTGTAACTTATAGGCCATCTAGGGCAGTAGCAATGCAGTAAAATATCTCCTTTCAGTGCAACACATGTTGAAAATTTGTAAATTAACCATAGTGCAATACTCTAAGATTCATAGTGCAATACTCTAATGTTCACAGTGCGATACTCAAACGCCTCTTTTTGTGCAAGGATCAATGCAATGTCTTAACCAAGTACCTGTGCAATACTAAATTCTCATGCAAGTAAGTCTTCACTTTGAAAAGTGTCAAAATGTATTTCTAATTATTTGTAATATTAGTCTGCCTACCTGCATGTCTGTGATGTAATAGCCAGGTGTTATACGTGTAAATGTCTGTGATGTAATAGCCAGGTGTTATACGTGTAAATGTCTGTGATGTAATAGCCAGGTGTTAAACGTGTAAATGTCTGTGATGTAATAGCCAGGTGTTATACGTGCAAATGGCTGTGATGTAATAGCCAGGTGTTATACGTGTAAATGTCTGTGATGTAATAGCCAGGTGTTATAAGTGTAAATGTCTGTGATGTAATAGCCAGGTGATATACGTGTAAATGTCTGTGATGTAATAGCCAGGTGTTATATGTGTAAATGTCTGTGATCTAATAGCCAGGTGTTATACATGTAAATGTTTGTGATGTAATAGCCAGGTGTTATACGTGTAAATGTCTGTGATGTAATAGCCAGATGTTATATGTGTAAATGTCTGTGATGTAGTAGCCAGGTGTTATATGTGTAAATGTCTGTGATGTAGTAGCCAGGTGTTATATGTGTAAATGTCTGTGATGTAATAGCCAGGTGTTATACGTGTAAATGTCTGTGATCTAATAGCCAGGTGTTATACGTGTAAATGTCTGTGATGTAATAGCCAGGTGTTATACGTGTAAATGTCTGTGATGTAATAGCCAGGTGTTATATGTGTAAATGTCTGTGATGTAGTAGCCAGGTGTTATATGTGTAAATGTCTGTGATGTAGTAGCCAGGTGTTATACGTGTAAATGTCTGTGATGTAATAGCCAGGTGTTATACGTGTAAATGTCTGTGAAAATAGTCTTTATGTTGTGCGCATATTGAGTCCAGAGACATGGAATTTCATTCAGTTTTTGCAATTGTGTAATTTACTCAATCATGTCCGTAACTATTCTATTTACTTCCTTTATATCTTCAAGAAAATTTTCTTCACCTAATTTTTCTCAGTTTCACTGCTCTTTTTGCATTTTAAAAAACACATTCTGTATGTTCCTCTTTATTACAACATATTCATATTTTTTAATTATTTTATGGCATATTTCCTTTCACAGGTAATTTATTAATAAACAGTCTCCATAAAAAAAATCTTAAAATGCAACTTGTTTATTAAACCATGCATTCCTTACTTTTATAGCTTTGATTTATTTTCTTTTGTTAAATGTGACCATGGATTAATATAACAATATTTCTCTCTTTTTCAATTAACTAATTGTTTTTATTTTCCATAAAATTTGAATGTATTTCATTTATTCATTGATGCATTTTTTCTCTTTTAAATTTTTTTCATGATACCCCAAAGCTTGTAAACAAATCCACATGACACAAAAACAGAAGAAAAACAATCCACAGGATTCATGAAGCTCGGCACAAGGACGGTTTTAGCCTTGCACCGAGCATCCCTATTACAGATGGTGCAGCAGCGCCACATGAATATTTATGATGGCGTGCTGCCGCACCCTTGACGCACACAGGAAATGTGTGTGAGTGCAGGGGGCATGTTCAAGTGGTCTACGAAGGTGGAAACATGCCCCCAAAGTTGCAAAATCTACTATGCTTACTATTAGAGCCCGCCTCTAATAGTAAGCAATTAATTCAGTGTCCGTGGATACTGAAATGTATGTTAAGCATACAAGAGTGTCCACGAACACTGAAATAAAATCAAAGTAGCAAACACACAAGCACGTAGCGGAATGGTGAGCCCCATCCCTAAAACTTTCACAATTAGATTCCCTGCATCCCTATTTTACATTTGTATTGCTTCAATATCGAAAGTGTAAGTGAATCGCAGTGTGTTTGCGTGTCGCTGCCCCCTGCTGAGTGTAGCTTACACATAAAAATCATTCAAATAGAGAAAAACATGCGGAATCAACGTTAACGTCACTAGTGTAGTGGTTAGAGCATCCGCCTAACGAACAGGCATTCGTGGAGCAAGTCCAACTATAACACATATAATTTTCCATGTGGAATGAATGTTGTTTTGTTGTAAAACCTACATAATAACATGTAAATGGGAACTGGAGTACCGGATGAAATGTTTAATGAAATTTTCATTCAATCAAAGTGGTACTGTCATGAAGAATAAGGCACTTGTAAGCAGGTGTATGCACAAATAAGCAGTAGTAAACATATATAAATAAGTACCAGTAAGCAAGTATGAGTGCGCTTGCACAGGTGTAAGCAGTGCCCAGCATAGGAAATGTATATAAGTATATACAGATATATAATATATATATCTATATATCTATATATATATATATATATATATATATATATATATATATATATATATATATATATATATATATATATATATATCTATGAAGAATGAACGTTGTAACAATAAAGCATACAAAAGGAATGAGAAGGGAATCAACAGCAACTTCAGTATTATATAGTGTTGACAGCGTATGTCATATCAAGCTGAGCAGGAGTGAGCAAAGCACTGCTATTCACACAACAGGCAGGATACTACCAGTGGGAGTAAAAGTGTCAATCTGCTAAGTTTATTTTACAATCAATCAGGGAGTAGTCCCTGGTGGGACTACCCAAAAATTGATAGGATGATAGGACCTCCGACCATTACACAAGCAAGGGCAGGTATGTTCAAGGACTAAATGGTGGGAGAGCGTGATAATACATGGGTTGGGACAACATACTTGTAGGGCCACTAACACTCGGGAGAGGGCAATGTGTGGAGGTGTGTCATGGCTGCGATAGCAACTGGACAATGGATGGTATGCGTGTATGTCGAACTCGGGTGGGGTGGAGAAACTATGGGTATGAAATTATGGATCCAGGCGTGTCAGGGTTGGATGGTCTGGTTCTAACTGGACTGCCTCATGGAGGTCAGCGAGTTCATTATAAGTATATATGCATACACACATGCATACATCTATATGTAGAAGTACATTCCCTGTAACACATTCATTCCTTTTGCAGACATAAATAACATGAAAGTGCCCATACAAACCTCGACAGTAGATAGAATAATAGGTTGTGCATAAGAATGAAGGGACAAAACTGCTAAAACACAGAAGTGTGTACAATGTCCGAAGTCAGTGCTGTGCTCAAAAACTCAAATGTGAGGACTTTCTCACACATGGAATCATTCCTGTGATCTGCCTGCTATTGCAACGCCAATCAGTAAACCGGTCTATTTGCAAAATAATTACGCCAAACTCATACATAATTAGCTCTGATGTGTAACGTATGCGTTACCACGTAGTCATACTTATTAATTTATTGTAGTGTCATGTTAACGGGAGTAAGGATGTAATGAAGTATAAAGTCTAATCTTGAAATAAAGATATGTGTGTCCCATGGGGGACAACCCAAAAATTGTGAATAGTGTCCTATTGGTCGCTCATGTCACCAATGTTTGTGGACTAAAAGTATGGGATTTCTGAGGATACATGGAGTGAGACAACCCATGGAATGGGTCTACAGGAGTAGGGAGTGGCCAATGTGCAGTGGTGTGGATATACCGCGTATCCAACTGGAGAATGGATGACTGCTGTGTTAGTGAAGTGTTGGGGTGGGTGTTTGGGGAACTAGGAGTCATGGGTATATGGGTATATATGCAAATGAAGCAGTACAGCAATACTGTATTGGTTAGAGCATCCACCTAACGAACAGACATTCCCGTTCTGAATCCCACTGCAGCACATACCATTTTCCATCAGTAATCTGTATATCAACATATTTCGACATCTGTCCGCAGAAGAATAACCTGCATAATAACAATTAAAAGTGAACTGGAGTGAAGTGTCAGTGTTGTAATGAATAAGGCACTAGTAAGCAGGTTTAAGCATATATAAACACCAGTAAGCATATGTAAGTGTGTTTGTGTGGGGTATGCATTGCTTTACAGACACACACACACACACACACACACACACACACACACACACACACACACACATACACATATATATACGTATTATATATATATATATATATATATATATATATACAAATATATATTTATATATATCTATATATCTATATATCTATCTATATACATATATATATATATATATATATATATATGTGTGTGTGTGTGTGTGTGTGTGTGTGTGTAGATATACACAGATATACAGCTATGATAGGAAACAGCACACAAGAATGACATATGTTCACAGGCTATGCCAATGGAAGTGAGGGGCCCAAGCAAGAAACATGAAACACGTAGCATGACCTTCCACCACCACCCAGCCGGACACAGGAAACATACACACAAACCCGCAAGCAATGTAAATAGTCCACTGCTCCCCAGACCACAGGCAGGATACAACCTAGGGGGGGTACACAGTGCACCTGTGAAATCTAATCTTGGAACACAGACAGGAGTGTCCCTTGCGGGACGCCCCCAAAATTGACATATAACCAAAAGAATGTGATACACCAACCATTTTGGCTTGGGTGTGTACATACCCGGAATACAAGGGTGGGAAAGCCTGATGACCCATGGGTCGAGACAATGTATGACATGGGTCCCGTGAAGAGGAGAGTGGGCAGCGTGTAGTGGTGTGTTCAGACCTGACCAGGACCCAGAGTAAGGATGGGTGCTGTAGAGGAGGTGTGGGTGGGGGAACTATGTGTAGTTAGTTATGGGTCTAGGTGTGCAGGTGTTGACTGATGTGTGTCTATATGGACAGCCCCAGGGAAGTAAGCAAAAGTGTTCATTGAGCAGAGGCATCACCCAACGAGCAGCCACTCCCGCTATGAGTCCCGCTGTAGCAAAGTGTAATCTACATGGCAAGGAATGGAATAACCACATGTAGATGTATACATGTAGAGGTATGTGTGTTGTATATCTACCCATAGCGACATAGAGATATACCTCTCCCTCTCCGTAGTACAAATGTATACATACAGATAGAGAACACATATACATACCCACATATAGATAATAGATATATACATATGCAGACTCCCATAGACCCATACGTCGTTACATATATAGACAGCAATATATAAATATATACATGTATGCATACATATACAGATATATCTGTATATAGTAATGTGTGTGTAAATATATATATATATATATATATATATATATATATATATATATATATACACACACACACACACACAAACACACATATATATATATATATATATATATATATATATATATATATATATATATATATATATATATATATATATATATATATATATATATATATATGTATATATATATATATATATATATATATATATATATATATATATATATATATTTATATATATAAATATATATATATATATATGTATATATATGTGTGTGTGTGTCTGTAAATGTACGCATGTATATAGCTAGGATATGATACAGCAGTTATGAATTACATATGTTCACAGGCTGTGCATATGGGGGTGAGGGGTCCAATCAACAAACATGTAACTCATAGCATCAACCCCCCCCCGCTAGACCAGTGAGACATACAGACACACAATAAAAGAAAACACATCACTGCTTCCAAGACCACTGGCAGGATACTACCAGTGGGAGAGACCGGCCGGGTTTAATCCTGAAACAAAGACATCAGTGTCCCCTCTGGGATACCCCAAAAATTACTGATCATCGGTGTCAGTCCCTGCATTGATTCATCAAACCAGGCTATAGACGTACACGGACCAGTAGGTTGTGCAAGCCTGATAACCCATGGGTCAACACAACATATGACATATTTCCCGACCCACAGAGAATGGGCAGTGTGTAGTGGTGTGTTTATACTCCACCTGCACCCACAGTAAGGATGAGTGCTGTAGAGGAGGGGCAGGTGGGGGAACTATGGGTATGCAATTATGGGCCTAGGTGTGCAGGTGTTGGCTCGTGTAGTCATATTAGGACCGCCCAGGGGATGTAAGTAATATTCCGAAATGGGCAGAGCTTACACCCATACCTCTCAACCCCAAAGTGCAAATCCACTGGACAGGACATAAATGTTTGGGGGAACAAATAGGGACCATACCTCTCAACTCTCCCTGATTTCCAGAGACGTCCCTGATTTTGACTCAAATTCGAACTCTGTCCCTCTTAATCTCTCTTAAAACTAGTGACTTTTGGAGGAAAGATGGTGAATTACATGTAATGAATAATGACAGTAATTAAGAGTTATAAACTTCTTTTACCTCAGAAAATGTGTATTAATTCATATGCTCTGAGTCTGTCAATGTTTCCAAGTTAATAGCTCTAATATTTTAAATGTGTCCCTGATTGTCCCTGATGTTGTCATGACATGTCCCTGATTCAGTTGATATTTGTCCCCAATTGTTGGGAGGTCTGATAGGGACAGAAAACACATATTGCACTTACAACCTTAGAAAGATGATAGAATAATAGGTATGCAGTAGCATGACTCAGCTGAAGGATTTGGGTTCCAAAACCCAATTCCTTGTCTGTATTTAATGGTGCCATTTCCCATGTATTAGCCAGACAGTTGCAAATTGTAAGAGGAACACACCAATGGTATGAAGCAAACTCTGGAGAGGCTGCAGATGCTGTACAGTCGACCGGCATGCTTACGCCTAATGGGCAGCCATTCCTGATACTGTAGGCATGTAATCCGATGTAATAGACATCATAAGGTAATATCATAGTCCTCACTCCCACCCAGGGGTGTGAGTGTCAGATGCAAACACCAAATGCAGTGAATTGGCAAGTGCGGGAGCAAGTGGGTGTAAGCCTGTTTGGGTGCCGATATGCAAGTATCACACTGCTGAAGAAATGTAGAGGCTAACGGAGTGTAAGAAACTGTAACTGGAGGTTAGCATTGCTTAGCTCCAAGCAAACCCATGCACACCCGCTCACAACTGCATTAAAGTGCCTTAATCACTTTGTACCCAACAGTTCGTGTTCTGGCCAGCAACAAAATAACCAACCTCTGCAAGGCTAGAACACAGGACCTGTACATCACAGTCATAGTAGTAAACCACTATGCCATGATAGCAATACATATACAGGAGGTATTAGCAAACTAATCTTCACAACAGGGAAACAAATCAAATATGTGTACTGAATCTATGTACAGTGTAATGTTCTATAACCTGCCACAGACAATAAATATATGAATTGGAGTACTCCAGTAAACATAGAGTTGAGCTGTCACTGAAGTTCTAAAGTCCCCAGGACCCCATACAGTGTATGTACACATGAATGACGGATACCAGACACATATATAGCCTTTAATGAGTAAGACATCATTGACAAAAGTCAAATATAATGCTAGATAACAAATAAGTAATGCTAACCGCAGCACAGCCCAACTAAGTAATTATAAGCAATGTGTAGGTAAGCCAATACAATATGCTCACAGGTACACCTCTTTAAGCAGGGCCAACCAGAAGTAAGCAGGTGTGCCCATAGCTTAGCCTTTATGAAACCGGTCAATTACGGAAAAGTGCGAGAATCCGGCCCTACTTAAACCGAAGAGGTGGGAATACGGCTCATAACTGGTTGTAGTATCCCCATGCAGGCAGAATGGCTGGGGTGGGAGAAGGCACTCGCATTAAAGCGCAGCGCTGGGGCATCCAGGAGTCCAAATTCATGGTACTGCTCCAGATAAAGCACCATGATAGGAGACTACTGCAGGGCCAGTACCAGGGATCGCAGTACAAAATGGATGCCTGGGACAGTCTCGCCCATGACCTCACTAGTGCCACAGGTATCCCTCGGACTGGTGAGCAGGTCAGGCACCACCATGCAGACCTAAAGCGGTGGAGGGGGTATGTACTGGAACAGTGGATCCAGGAAGCAAGGCAGATGCAGAATGCCCCAGAACTGAGTAAGTACTCCTTCCACTATGTAGTTAATAATTGCCTAGCTTGTGTATACTATGGATAGGTATGACTAAATATTACTGTACTTCTCTGACAGCTGCAAATGAGCGTGCTGTGAACCAGCAAGCCTATGATGCTAGGCTGCAAAGGATGCATCATGAGGCAGGTTAGTAAATATCCTGCATGTACTGTCATACAAAATAAATGTAAGAGCCTCAGAAAGTGTTGTACCAGTATACAGAACAGTGTAATATGCTGCAAATAAAGGTGTAACCCCTGCATTGCTTCTATTTACTCTGCAGTCATATGTTGTTGTTTTACTGTTGCAGTTATTAAATAGTACTGCTGTAGTAAGCAGTGTTACCCACACTGTGGTATGCAGATGAAATGTGTATGAAGTGCTCTATAACAATGTCGGAAGTGCAAACAGGTAGTCATATTAGACAAAATACATTGCAAAGCCTCACAACAATTGCCTGATAGCATAGTGTACAGTGATCTTAACCGTAATGCTTTTGTCACACACAGCAAGGCTTTGAATCCCAGGAGCGCTAGGAAGTTGTATGCATAATCATTCCACACAACTGCACACAGTCTGTTAGAATGTTCAGAGAGAAAGCATATTTACACTTAACAACTGTACAGATTTTGATAGAATGCTTAAATAGAGAGTGGTATGCATATTCATACCCCTCAACTGTTCCAATCTGCCCAGTATGTCCTGATAAATGGCCCACATCACCTGCCTTTTGCCCTGTTACCTTGTCAAATTAGTGTGATGATCCAAGAAATGTAGGCAGCTGTTAATGACATATAACTGATAGTCAGACTTGTACATAGTCAGAGAATGTACATGCAAACATACCTGTCATCCCAGCATCTCACCCAATGTATATGAGAGCAGTCTCAAAACATGTTGCATTAACACCTGCATCTAATCAAGCCTGTATATAAGACACAGGTTCCATACATACTAATCTACAAACATAACATTTTACAATATAACGCCATTGGGTAGTGTAATAATACATGTAAGGGACAGACCACTGCAGTGACTACGAATGTTGTGAAAACTACAAGGATTTATTAGTTGTTAAGTGAAATCTCTCTCTCTCACCCCTACCATATGTGCAAAAATAACTGATTTACACAACTCATTTGGTATGTCTACACTCCTAACCTTTGTTGGGACATATGTCCTATTGGTTTATAAATATTCACATGTTACTATGCATGTGCCATGTTAACATACTCTCATATTGCTGGCCTGTTGCCATCAATGAAACCTGCATGTCATTGTAATGGCCACTGTTTACCCATATATGCATGTGTTCTGCCTGCTCTGCAACAATTTATATCTGGTGCACTGGGTAATGGGAATACCTATGCATGCTGTTATACCTAATCGTGAATGCTGTTCACTATTACTAACCCATATCTGCCTTAAACATGCTAGAACATAGCTCTTATGGGAAGGCCATTCCCAGTGGACCTACCTGTCCCACCTCAGCTGGCCATGGCACTGGGCACCAGCACATCTAGAGCCAGCCAGGGACCTCCTCGTCCATTGGCCCTGCACTACCTTCGGGTGGAACCACTGCAGGGGATGGGGCTCGGCTTCCCCCTGGGAGTGGGAGCGGACAAAAACCTGGCACCCATGGTACGGTCTGGGCCGTGGTGTGTAGGGAGCTCAACAGGGAGATTTGAGACCACCTATACCAGCTTGAGAGCCAAATGGTGCAACTAGAGGGTGAGTCTGCCCCTACTACACAGCCCCCGGCAGAGCCACCTTCTGGACTGTGAAGGTGCAGTGGTGACTCCCCATGGGTGGGGACCTCAGTCCCACTGTATCCATTTGTGGGCTCATGTGGTTGTGACTTCAAACACCCCTCCCCGTCCAAGGTGTTTCCCCCCACATGTGTCATATACTGCCCCTGTACGCATCTTGTTTTTTTTGTCTGTCATCCTACCCAAGCTATCCTCCCTGATCATACCTACTCTCTTTCCCCAACATCCCGCTCTCACCTAAACATAAAAGAAGAAAAGGGCAATCTGTTCCCAAAAAAAAAAGCATGCCCCATACATAGCTGTCCATTTCGCACACGTGCCCACTGGACACATGTAAACATTTCTAACTGGCATCACAGCATACTATTGTTGTCTTCACTCCTCTCTCAGGGATGTGAGTGTCCAAATGTACCACTGAATTTATTCCATATGCACAGCCATTGCTGTAGAAGAAATGGACAGCTATGGACCTTCCCTACACCCTTCCTGCACATCCCTAGCTATTTTCCCTACTGTCTTTCCCTCTTTGTGCCCCTTTTTCACCACTTTCCTATCAACCCTTTTTTCTTGTATTTTAAAGAAATTAGCGTGGGGGTAAGTGGGAGTAAGCACTTTTAAGCAGCAGTGAGCGGGTTACAGCCTATTTGCATGGGGATAAACACTGCCTAGACAGGTTAAGCTATCAAGAATCTAAATGAGTGTAAGGAACTGTGACCAAAAGTAACCACTGCTTACAGTCCCTCAAACCCACACACACCTGCTCACAACTGTTTAAAAGTGCCTTAATCACTCTCTATCCAATGGCCCTTGTTCTGCCCAGCAACAAAATAAAGGGCCTCTGCAAGGCTTGAAACCAGGCTCCTGCACACCACAGCCAATTTGATTTACCACTAAGCCATGGCAGATATATAGACATCGGATGTTATCACAAACATATCATCCAGCACAGTCATTCAACAGTATAGGAAATGTATTCCATCATGTAGCTGCATGTGTGTGTGTTTATGTCCAGATATATATATATATATATATATATATATATATATATATATATATATATATATATATATATATATATATATAGTGACAACAAAGTATTAAGAAAGAATGAAAAGGGAAACACCAGCAACTCCTGTATTATGTAGTGGTGATGTCATACGTAATATCAAGACTTCCTCAGACAGACATGTGTCATTAATACACGCAAACATTTGTACATTGGCAAAATACATTACTCTGTGCATTTTATTTACATTAACAAAACAGTTCCTGTCCAATCATTATGTGAGAACAGTACTCTTGCAAGGTGCTGTGTGCAAAATCATCATCATGAAAAAGGTAAATGGGGTAACCATAGAGGGACCGGTCGTGTCGTGTGTACAATGGGGTCATCTGCATCACGTGTACCTGGAACCTTTAGGAGTCATGTGCATACCAGGATCGTGTGCCTGGGAGAGAGGGGTGAGGATAACAGTAGTATGTTGTGATGCAAATTAAAAAAGTTACATGTGTCCAGTGGACACATGTGTGAAATGGACAGCTATGTATGGGGCAAATGCTGTACTGGGAACAGATTGGCCTTTTGTTTCCGTTTTCGTAAGGTGAGAGTGGGATGTTGGACAAGGAGAGTAGGTATGCTTGTGGAGGATAGGTTGGGTAAGATGAAAGACAAGACAGCATACAGGGGTGGTATATGACACGTGGGGGGATACACCTTGGACAGGGAGGGGTGTTCGGCAGTCACAAGCCCATGAGCACCCTGATGGAAACAGTGGGATAGAGGTCCCCACCCATGGCCAGCCACCATTGCAACTTCACAGCTGCAAAGGTGGCTGTGCTGGGGGCTGTCTAGGAGGAGCAGGCTCACCCTCTAAATGTGACACTCTGCCCTCAAGCTGGTGTATCTGGCCCTGAAACCCCTTATTGAACCCCCTACGCACCACATCCTGGACTGTACGATGGCTGACAAGTTCCTGTCTGGACCTGCTCCCAGGGGGACAAGCCCCATCCTCAGTGGTGGTTTCACCAGAAGGTGGTACAGAGCCAACAGAGGTGGAGGTCCAAGGCTGGGCCTCAGACATGCTGGTGCCTGGTGCCATGGCCAGCTGAAGTTGGACAAGAGGTTCCGCCGGGACCTCCAATCCCATACAGCCTATGGTGTTGCAGTTTTAACACAGATATGGCTTAGTAATAGTCAACAGCATTCAGGATTACTTATAACAGCATGCATAGATATGACCATCAACCAACACAACAAATGTCATACATTTGCAGAGGAGCACAACACATGCATATTTACTGCATGACATCTATACAAAGCATAGAAGACTTGTGACTGTATCTATGAACAGTGGCCCATTATTAGCATGTCACTGTGAGAACCACAGACAGTGACTGTCATACCACTGTTTCATTTGACATATGTCCAGTCAGGGATGTGATGGCAGTAACTCACATCACTATCACCATGCACTGACTGCAATCCTCACACTATGCTTCTGCAGTTCACTGATGTGTGTTCAGTGAGTAACACAATAAACAAATGGTTCCACATACTAACCAGTCAACAGATGGCCCTACAGATGGGAGTTTCCTCACAAACAGAGCTCTGTCTTGTCAGTTTTAAAACATGCAGACAAGCCATTACCACACACGACCTGTTAAATTGCCAGTAGTCTCAATGAAGCATAGCTACACTTACATTCTGTAGTCATGCCTGGCACATCACCCTCCTGTCTTTAGGCTATTTTCTGCTGTGTATGTTGTTTGAGAAATATCCAGATATCATCTGTGATGCTGTTTACCAAACACCAGAGCCAGGTACCACTCACAGTGACTGGCATGGGCAAATACCAACATGATGTTCCTAGATATTGTACTGTGTTTCCATGCGATTGGCTATGGGAATGTCAACAGAGCTGTTCCACATGCAATCAGCTAGAGGAGGGCTGCAATAGGTGCAGAGGCCATCACCTGATCATGACCATCACGTACAAAACACAAGCTGCTGCTGAGCAGGTGTACAACTCCACATTCACCAGAGAGTGTGTGGGAGGGACAGACAGAGGCAAAGTACATCCAAGAAGGGCTTGGGGACTAAAACCTAAGCATTGTCTGTCACACACCTACCATTTCAGGGGTTCAAACCCCTGATTGACTAGTCATTACTATTACAAATGCATGCAGTTACTCCATGTGCCACATAGCTGACACGTGGGTGCGCTGTAAGAACATAGATGTGTGCTGGTGAGCGACATCTGCTGGGTTGGGAGGGTGATCTAATGGTTAAGGTGTTTGCCTTACAAACACAAGGTGCAGGGTTTGAGTCTCACAAGGGATAATTGGCTAGGCTTAAAATGGCTTGCAAGGGTAGTTAGCCTAGTACTAACCTATGAACCTATGAACAGAGATATATTAGACATACATTAGGTGTAGCACACATGGCTGTCCACATGCACAGATGTCATTGTCAACACAATCATGCTCTCTAAGGGACTCAGACACATTGCCACACTTTACCAGGCTCACAAATATGCTTCCTAACTACTTAGTTTGCCACACTGCAGTAATGCACAGGTATTACATGCATCACAGGGGATATCCTGAGGTTCTATGGACTAGGCCATGTGAACGTGTCTGACATCAGTCAGATGGGAGTTATACTGGCTGTGACTGTGGTTGGGAACATCATACACCACATACAGACACAAGGTGCCAGTACTGACTTGCATGTGTGCATTGTTTCATGGGTGTGTAGTGGTTGGCTGTGCAAGTTGGCTGTACAAGCTTGGGTGAGAAGTAATCCTTGGCATCACACCACCTGACAATGGTGTGCAGTGGTTCAGGGCCGTAGTGTCTGCAATGTCCCACACAGATGGGTATTGTATGAACTGTCCTGTCATCCTGGTTACCATTGTGTGTGGTCATTGCTTTGCAATGCATGCCATGTCTGTGTTTGATAGTCCTTGACATGGACATTGCCTGGGATGTGCACATCCCACAATAATGTACAGTGAAATGTACAAGTGTACCTGGTTTGCCTGGCACATGTGTACACAGACTGTTATCATCAGACGTGCCAATACTGGCCTGGTATGACAGGACCTGCTAATAGACAGCAGGTTGACCCTGCACCTGCATTGATAGCATGATACAGGTATTACCTGGAGTCAGTGGCATCTGTCCATACAGGGCATGTGTTTAAGGCATTGTATGTCCTTTGTGGATCACATTTGATGGCACCACATATATTGCAGGCATCCAGTGGGGAACATAGTGAAGGTGCATTGTCCACAATTATATGCCTATTGTACTGCTGGGCAGGGTGCCATGCCCTCTGCAGCCCACTGAAATTATACCATGCCTACTATCTGTCAACAATGTGCAGAGTACAAGCAACATAGCGTGATATTCTAGGCAAGTGTGTTTTTGTGTGACACATGGGTTCAGACCATATTCTGGGTAATTGTAGGGTTGCATACTTTGTTCACCAGGCCTTTTGCCAGATGTAGGGGTATGGCTTGCCAACCCTGTCCCTTGGCTGATTAACATCTGTACTCCTCGTGAGGTGGACACTGTGACATATAATATGGCCACCATATAGGAAAACTACAAAACCCGCTCCCCAACCTGTCATGTGGTTAGACACTCACAGCCACCTCCACACAGGCTCTGTCTGTCAAACACACACCTGCCATTTATTGGAATAGAATTTCTACCTAGCTAGTTTATCACACTACAGCATTACACAGTTACAGCATGCGCTATGGAGATTACTGGGTTACAGTGGTCCCCGAGGTATATTTCTAGGTGGGTGACATCAGCAGTATTGCCAAAGTTGAGTATGTGAATTGTAAGGAGTGTGCGTACTCTAAAAAGCATTGTTTCTTTCACAGGCAGACAGACACACAGTTGGCATGTCTGGGATTAGAACACCTACCAAACTAGTTTATCATACGAGAGCATTATGCAGTTACAGCATGCACTATGGAGATCACGGGATTATAGCACTCCCAGAGGTGTATTTCTAAGTGGGTGACATCAGCAGGATTGCCAAAGCTGAGTATGTGTATTGTTAGGAGTGTGCATAGTCTAAAAAGAATTGTTTCTTTCTCAGGCAGACAGACACACACAGTTGGCATGTCTGGGATTAGAACCCCTATCAAACTAGTTTATGACACTACAGCATTATGCAGTTACAGCACATGCTATGGAGAATACTGGGGTACAGCAGTCCAAGAGGTGTATTTCTAGGTGGGTGACATCATCAGGAATGCCAAAGGTGAGTATGTGAATTGTTAGAAGTGTGCATACTCTAAACATCATTGTTTATTTTTTAGGCAGACAGACACACACTTGGCATGTCTGGGATTAGAACACCTACCAAACTAGTTTATTAACTACAGCATTATGCAGTTACAGCACACGCTACAGATATTACTGGATACAGCCATCCCAGAGGTGTATTCCTAGGTGAGTGACATCAGCAGGATTGCCAAAGAAGGGCATTTCAAGTGTACTGCGAGTTGTACATGACTTTTGCCTGTGTGTACCTGCTGCTTACTATAGCAAAAACACACTTACACGTGCTTATAAGTGTCTTATTCAGTCCTAATTGACATCATCAACAAGCCTTGCAGTTCTTGAACACCCTGGACCATGCACACCAAACTCACTGAACTTACCACTAAGCCATCTGGGTTGCATACATGTTTCATGGATTTTATAATACACATCCTACTACAGGTATTACACAGTACTGAAAACAAATGGGACAGTCACTCTGTGTACATATGTACAGTACGCTTGAATGTACTGTACTCTGTGAAACAACATAGACAAGTTTACATCTGTACAACTGTCATAACTAAATATATATATATGCACTTACGGGATGTGTACACACACACACACACACACACACACACACACACACACACACACACACACACATATATATATATATATATATATATATATATATATATATATATATATGCATACATATACACAGACACAGCTATATATATATATATATATATATATATATATATATATGGTTCTACCTGACAACGTCGAAAGATTAGAACACCGACAATGAGAACATCGACGCCAGAAGTTCGACAACTGGGAAGACCGACGGATGAAAACCCCGATGCTGGGAACACCGACATGGGAAAAGGCTGTGTAAGTATGCGGTAGTGACAGACGTTAGGGTGCGAGTAAGGTAAGTGTGCAATATTGACGGTCTCTAGGGATAGGTGTGGGTTAAGTGAGTTAGGGTTAGGGCGCGGGTTAGGTAAGTGTGCAGTAGTGATAGTCTTTGGGTTAGGGGTGGGTTAAGTGAGTTAGGGTTAGGGCACAGGTTAGGTGAGTGTGTGATAGTGACGGACCTTAGGGTTAGGGTTTGGGTTAAAGTTGTAGGTAGTTGTGTATGTGAGGTTTAGTGTGGGTTTGTAAGGATTTTGGTGTGCTTGTGTTGTGTGTGTGCTTTTTGGACAGGGGATTTGTTTTGTTTATTGATTGTCGGGATTATGGTGTGTCGGGCATGTGAGGTTTCGTGTTTGTGAACTGTCGGTTATGTGGTGTCGGTGATTTCGTTGTCGGTGTTGTGGTGTGTCGGTGTTGCCAGGTAGATCCATATATCTATATATATATATATATATATATATATATATATATATATATATATATATATATATATATATACACACACACATGTCTGAACACCCTATGTGACACAGAAGGGTTCCAAAGGAACTGACGTGTACATAAAACAGAGGCATTTCTAGTTTTATAACATTTAAATTGTAATTCATTCACCAGAGACAGGATGGTTATTGTGTAAGTGGAGTTTGGGGTGGGGAATGATGGCTAAGGTAATCTACCCCAGTGATTGTGGAGTTTGGGTGGGGGAATGATGGGTATGGACTTACACCCCAGTGACCACTTCTGTGTCATTGCTCGACAGTGGCACAGGAAAATAACATACCCAACTGTATTCATTCTTGACTGTCTATTCTTTTCTATTCCTAACTATGTAATACTTTGTAGACTCCACTCACCACAGATGACTACTATGGTGTGCAGCATGTTAAAAGAGATTACATATGTGTATGCCTGGCTACACGGTAGTCACACACACAAACACACACACACTTGCCAGTATTGTGCATACACGTCTTGCCTATGTAAAGGTAAGTAGGACAGTGGTATGCATTTGGGGTATGTGCCACAGAACCCATACAATTACACTTACTCTGATTCCACTTCTGAGCTGGGTGACATCACAGGATGGATTATTTGTAGTGGGGAGGTGGGGGGTTTAGCAGTTGACAAGGATAAAGGCCATTGCAAAAGTTGGTATCTCTTTGGAATGCAGCAAAACCCCCTATCATGACAGGATGCAGACACAAATACACCCAACCACACTCAGCCATTTGCTGACACACACACACACACACACACACACACACACACACACACACACACACACACACACACACACACACACACACACACACAGTTACCAGTGGTGGGAGCAGAACTCCTGTCTACCTACAAATCACTATTACAGTACTACACAGTCACGAGATGCGCCACACAGATTACACATTGCAAGGCAGTCAGAATGCCCTTCTAAGATTGAGGACAACAACAGGAATACTGACATTCAAGATGTACATAGCTGTAAACCTGTGCATTTAAAGTAGGAGTCCATTACAACCTGTATGCAAAAACAAGACACATCATCTGCAGGTAAGACATAGGTAAGCCTGAGAGGTATAGTTGTAGCACAAGCCCTGAACTGGAGTATACCCATCTGTGGAATGGACAACTACTATCACTATACAGGGTTACACTGGTCATGCTCATACACATAGAATTGCAGGACTTGTTTGGATGAATTGAGCCCAATTACACAAGGTGATAGTGGGCATGCTCGTACACTTAGTAGCACAGGGCCTTTTGGGATGCTGTATGATTACAACTACACAAGATTATACTGGGCATGCTCATACACTTAGAAACAAAGGGCTTGTTTGGATGCACTGACTCAAATTACACAAGGTGGCAGTGGGTAGGCTCATACACTTAGTAGCACAGGGCTGTTTGGGACGCACTCTGATTCTAACCACAGAAGGCCACAGTGTGCATGCTCATACACTTACATGTACAGAACACGTTGTAATGGACTCCTATTGTAAACACACAGGTTTACAGCTATGTACATCTTAACTGTCAGTATATATGCACATCATACAGGTTTACTACCAGATACCTGTATGTGGCCGATAAATTATATATCTGTGTCTGTGCTGTGTAATATACATGCATACATGTACATGAAGTACTGACATATATATGTGACGTATGCACAATCATGCATGTGTGGAAGTGACAGACAATAGGTTAACTGGGACACACAGGTGGATGCTACCTACAGCATGTGTCACACACCTTGCTGCCCTGAAAGGCATACATTGATAGCAGGTTGTGGACAGTAGCATTATACTTTGAACAGTGACATGTGCAAGCATAATATGTGAGCCCCGTTGTGTAATGGTACTGAGGTGCAGGTGTCAAGATGACCTCTCCCGGCTGTGTTAATAGTTGTCTTTACTTGGAACAGCGCATGTGCAAGCATAATATGTGAGGTGCAGGTGTCATGATGACCTTTCCCGGATGTGATAGTAGTTGTCATTATTAGCAGGACCGCTACACTAAGTATATCTGACATTGGTCATATACACAACATCTGCTGCTGTCCATCACCTTTCATGTGGCATTTGATACCAAGCACATTACTGCCACTCGCAGTGATGTCATGGTACGAGTGGCAACTGCTTGACCAAACAATGAGCCAATGTCCTGCTGTAATTATGAGGTTGTCCAGTGTCTGTCATTCCGGGCTGTCATTACTGAATGACAAGCCTTCGACACAGAGCACATGCATCCACGTTTTCAAGTGAGTGTGGACAATACCTAGGTCGCATTTACCCATATAGTCGCATTCCAAGGCAAAAGACCTACACACAGAAGTAACACTCTGACACCTACAAGACAATTGCATTGGATGCTTATGCTAACCAGTGCTAGATGTGTGGCATTCGTAACCCATTTGCTCAATGTAGAACCTACAATGGGGAATACTGACATCTGTGCAGTGAGGAACACCTGGCTGAAGGCTCTGTAGTGCACAATTGCACTACCACCATATAACTCAGATCCAGACATGTGGGCCATAACACTGGTATGGACCATTCCAGGTGGTGGTGTCCACATATTTATAAAGGCTATTCACATATAAAGACCACTACTCCGACATAACTCATCACAGATGAGTCAGGTACAGGCGACAGTGGCAAACACTGCATTCTAGGTTATATCCTCATATACATCCACTACCTTGTCCTCAGACTACCAACACACATCCATACATGTGGTATGACATAGTATGGTATACCCCAGATAACCTTTTATTGGTGGACGGTACCTAGGCCTACATCAACTGTGCAAAGTGCCCATGTACTGACACAGTTGCATAATGTGTTATGCATTACAATAATACCACTGTTTTTAACCAGGTCAGTTGTACAGATACCAGGGTCCCTCGGATGTTGTCAGCATTAACACAGTCAACTGCTGATGTACACCTGTAAACAATACCCTCATGGTTGGATATGACCTAGATGTACCTGCCCTGGATTTGTACATCCCACAATCATACAACATAAATGAAAATACTATAGCTGTCGTTGTCCTTTCTACATACAGGGGGCTACATTCATTACACACATGCACATTGCAGATAGCATGCTGACAGTACATAAGGGTTGATATCTATGTTAACAGAGGTAATATTCCCTCTCTACTGGTCACCCATGACACCTAACATATCAGACAACAACCCATGTGGCATGTATGTCATTAGACATGTCCACCTAATGCAATGCCTACAAACATAACCAAATAACAGCATCATAGGGCCTACGCATGGCTTGTATTGACAGAATCACGGAAATCCAGCTCTGCTCTGTATGTTTCTGAGTAGTTACAGGTGATATGTCCATGACATGTACAGCCATGTGTGCCCACAGCTCCTACATATACCCCATGCTAACAGTTGCAAGCCATGCATGCTGTGTGCTATCTGGACATTAGCCTTATTACCACAATAGCCAGAACGTGCTGGGGTGAGATGTTTACAAGCCACAGACCTCGCACATGCTTGAATGAGTGTACTGCTAGCACATTGCTGGCACTATTCCAGTAAACATGAGGTGTGTGTGGCAAATATGATGTGCTCAATGTTGACCATTACAGTGCTTTGGCTTCACCATGGAACTGTCAAGTAACAGTTTGTAGGATCATGACATGGAATATTGCTGTGTGTGTGGGTCTTGCTGATATGTGCTGTTGGCATATATGTACACTTGGCTACTCAGTGAAGGTGGTTGTGTGTCCTACCAGTACATGAATAGAACATCCATTATGGTGTAATGCTCAGCTAGGTTTCACACATGGCATGGGCAAGGTGTGGAATGTATCCTCTTGACCAGCTAGTCCACTTACTGATGTAGACTGCATATATGTACATGTATTGATGTGTGTCTAGATTCCACGCGTGTGCAGTGTCTGATGTTTGAAGGTGACTGTTGTCTTAGTACATCATGCTGTTGCAATGCAGCTTCAACATTGCCAAGTGTATATGGCGATATGCTCTAAGTACAGTAAGCCATACATGAGGTATGGACTGATGTTTGGACATGACTACTAAGTGGTGGGGCTTCTTTGCAGATGAATGATTACTGAGGAAAGCTCACAAGTGTGTTACAACAATTCCTACAATAATCTGTGTAACTGCTAAGCTACGGTTTTGTTAACTGAAGTGGAAGACAGACAATGTAGAATGCAGTAAGGGTGACACTGACAACAATCCTCTTAACATCTGTAACAGTAACACCTCCCCTGTGCATATATTGTGCATATATCAGCACAGTTAGCAAAGGAAAGAGTCCATACACTTTGTAGCGCATACGGTAGTGCTGTACCTCTGTAATACCTGTCATGAGATAGTTAAGTGTTTGATTCACATTACTGGCATGTGTGAGTGTGTGTGCGTCCATATATGACACGTATGGTGGGAAATACATCCCACATGTTTTTCACTCTCCTGAACACTGTTGTAGACATCAGTACAGAGTGAAGTGTAGAAAGAAATGCATAGGCAGGTGGATGAACCTCACTCATGTTAAATGTCTGTATGTGTGTGACATAGGTGTATATCTTTGTGAATGCCACAGTGTGTGTGTGTGTGTGTGTGTGTGTGTGTGTGTGTGTGTGTGTGTGTGTGTGTGTGTGTGTGTGGCTGTCTGGTTCCTGGAGTGAGGCTGTATTTTACCATAGTGAAATGTTAATGCCCCCTCCCCCCATCCAATCAATGCAATCTAGTATCCCTGTTGATATCATCAATCTTAGAAGGGCATTCTAATCACCTGTTAACATGCACACCCTGGGGTGTGGCTTGTTGTTATATAGCCTACTGATGAACCCCCCTCCCCACATACAGTCACTGCACTTGAGTATCCCTGTTGATGTCCCTGATCTTAGGCCATTCTGACTACCTGTACATGTATAATCTCTGTGGCGCGTCTTGTAATTGTGTAGTACTACAATGATGATTTGTACATAGGCAGGGGTTCTCATCCCAACACTGGCAACTGTGTGTGTGTGTGTGTGTGTGTGTGTGTGTGTGTGTGTGTGTGTGTGTGTGTGTGTCAGAGTGTGTGTTACTGTGTCTGTGAATCCCTGAGTGTGTGGGTGTGTCTGTGTTAGCATCCTGTCATGGCAGCGGGTATTACTGCTTCCCAATTAGAAGCCACTATTTCCATTGGCCTTTACCCTTGTCATCCACTATACCACTCTTTTTACCATCTCCCCGCTTCAGGTAACTATACCTGTGATGTCACTCACTATAGATGTGATGGCTCTGAACACAGTAGCTTACTACACAGCTATGATGCTCTTGGATCATTAGAACAGTAAACATAATTGAAACATGGGAGATTATAACTGTGATGTGGAAGCTACAAAGTGCATGCAGGTATTGTCATACAGGGCTGTGAGTAGTCAACATGTACATATGAGACACTAACTGCAAACACTGACATCCCCCGGCACATGCAATTACACCTGAAAGAGGAAGGCAGAACATCAAGATCAACATGCTGTTAATGTTGTTACACATGATACATACTGTCAAACGTACAAAGTGCATTCTAAAACTGTAATACATGGTATGTCTGCTGCTTGTCAACACTACACAACAATATTAATCTACAATTGTCTTCCTAGTATGCTCACCCTGTGCATCAGGCCATATGAGCATGTCCCTTCACTGATGGTGTGGATGATAAGGATGCATCACAAGCATCATCATATCCATAGGGTCATACTATTTGCAAGAGGCCTAGGCTGTGCCATTGGATGACATCATGTGTGTGTGGGTCAGGGCCTTTGATATCTTTGGGTGTGTGTGGATGTTATGCGTGTGTGTGTTGAGGTGCTCTACATTTGTTTCTGGTGTGTGTGTGTGTGTGTGTGTGTGTGTGTGTGTGTGTGTGTGTGTACATGCACACAGGTCTGGCATGTTGCTGGCCTACACAAGGGTATTATTGACAGCTGCAGACTGTATATGGCAGGTTCCATAATTCACGGTGTCCTGCCACGGCCACATGACCTGCGCCTGCCAGGGGTTGCACGGACACTACCAGGCAGAGGTCTAGATTGGGTACTGTCTGATGACACATGTCCACTGGAACTGTGTCCCTGTTGGGACTGTCCAGGACCACTTGCACGTGGCCTGCTGTGTCCTGGTGTGGACAGCACAGCACCAGCTGCACTGCTGCTGCTACCGCTACTGGGGCAGCGGGCATGTGCAATAGCATGTTCATGTATTCCTTCAAAAGGTGATGTAGCTGACCTACATCCACATGCCTGACGCCTCACTCCCACCAGATGTTCCAGCACAGACATTCCATGCTTGAGGATTGACATGCCACGGTCAAGGACTCCCACCATGTCACCCAATCGTCAATCCAAAACATCTGCAAGATGATGGTGAGCATTTGCAATTGCCTGGATGTTGTCAGTTAAAGAACGGACAGCAGACTTCAGACCTTCTCTGTTGTGCCATTCAGCATGTGCCTGTGCCTCCATTACAGTCTGAAACATGCATCAGGTGACACCAGCTGATGTGCTTTGTCTCGAGGGGCATGTTGGCCAGTGGTCCTCCTAAGAGCAGCACTGGGCACATGCCTGTGTGGGACATAACCAGTCATTTGGCTGGGATCATGGTGTTCATAGTCATTTGCAAACATCAACAGGCAGATGCCTTCAGTGTTAGTCTGTGTGGTATAGATAACAAAGAGCTGGAATACCAGGAATGAACCCTGTATTACGATAGCTGGCACTGGTTTGATGTGCTTGTATTAGTCAGACACCTTCTGTAGTGTTGGTTCTGCCAGCAGTCCAGTTGCCAACCACTCTTGTGACATAGGAATATACACCTAGTTTACTGAATGTAGCTGGAACACAGTATGGGTGATGGTGTCCAAAGGCCTGGCAAGGTATGCTGTGTGAACCAACCTTACTGTCATCTACATCTGTACTGAGTACATCAAATATGTTGATCACGGTTCATGGCCTTACAGACCAGACTCAGCAGGGTAGTAGTGCACTATTTCCCATTATCAGTGGTGTCTCCCCCTTTGTGGGGTGTGATAACTGTTGCTGTGCACCATTCAGTGTGTACACAGCCTGACATGGAGCTATGACTGAACATGATGTTTATGTTGAGATCAAATTGTTCTTACATTTGTGTAGGATGCACCCTGGGATGTTGACAGGTCCCATGAAAGATGTATGTATGGCTTTAGAGAGTGCAGCTTGTACTTGCATAGTTGTTATTACAGGGGGTTTGTAGTATACATGGATATATAAATATGTGTATCTGTTGGGGGGAGTGAGTTTAGGTTCTCCAAGACCCTATATGGATGAACAGGTGTTATTTCTGTACGTGCAGTACTTCCCATGCCATAGTGCTGTGCAGCATGGCAGGTCTTGTTGTTCCCATTACGATTCATGACAGCTAAATAATGCTCTCTGGTTGGCCTCATAAAATGTGGCTGATTAGTTTCACAATAGCTTTGTGTTTTTATATGGTGTATCTGCATCTTATTGAGGCTGACCAGAGATCACCTACACTCATGTGTGTTCACTCTTGCAACAGTTACTACCTTCTGTGGTACAGTTTAAGGCAGGGTACCACCAGTTTGTCTTCTTGTTTGTGCTTGGTTGAATCTTGGTTCTGTTTCAATGGCACAATCACTGCATGTATGTGACTGCTTAAGGTTCATTTGTATAGGATTCAACATTTGCATATGCGTTGTCCATCTGCATGGGTGCCATGACAGTCACCACTTTGCTCTTACAAAGCATAACATTGGCTTTGGTGACTATGTGTAGCATACTATTAGCCCTGTTGGTGTGACTATTGTGATCCAAATCATTGGGGGTGATGGAATCCAACATGCATTGAGCGCAGGTTTTGGTACATGAGGAGTCTTCCCAGTTCATAATGGAATAGTTGAGAGTAGCCATTATTATGGTTTTCTGTCTCAAACCTAATCTTCCCCATTACAGCACAATATGACAGTTGGGAATTCTGTGGCATGCTGGGTGATCTGTCGCAAGGTGCAAATTGGATTCCACTTTGGCACAAAGGTAGTTGCTCAGCATAATGCATCTGAAGTTATGCAAGTGCAACTAGTGTGGGGGTGTACATATCCTTCAGGAATATGGACAAACCCGTGGCCCATGTGTTCCAATAAAGGATAATGGGCAAGAGGTGAGGTATGTGTTATAACATGGTCATGCAACTGTGCTCTCCAAAGTGTTGAACTATGTCTCAGTCACTGCACAGATATGTTATCCATGTTAGGGATTGACATATGTGAGTCCATATTGTGTTTCTGACATGTATCATTGTGTAGCTCGACCCACATTTTATTGCTTGGTTGTCCCTGCAACAGCAGTGGACTTTCACTTGAACTGTGCATGATGTAGGCACTATAGGGGAAGCATGAGCCCTAGCCAGTATCCAGATTACCAGGGGTGACAGGTGCAGGCCCTGTCTGGCAAAGCATCATGGTCTGTCAGCCATGTTATCCCAGGCAGAGAGATACTGGATACCCTTTGAATTGGACCACTACGTTAGACAATTGTGGAATACAATCCTTTTGTCCCTGTACTGCAGTATCATTCTGGCCAATGGCAGAATGCTACCCAGGCCTTGGGACATACCTGCATGGGCTACAAGACCTGACAGTTCCTACATGTGTTTCCATGCAGTCCATGCTACTGCATCACAGGTCTTGTGCAACAACATGGAATATGCCAGAGCCATGTGTATAGTTCAAAAGGTGGTCTGAGTGTATGGGCATGTGGCTAATCATAGCAGACAGGCAGCTGACAGTATGTATGCCCTCGTATAGTTTGGTGTGTAACATAGTGCTAGAGTTTGCATTCACAAATGAGTACTGCTGGGCATGTTTCCGGCCACGTGTTCTGAGATGTGGCACAATTATGAGAACTATGTCATACAGTTTGTGTATTTTGTTGTCTGTCTATTCCAGCTTGGGAGGTCACTTGTTTGGCCAGATACTTAGAAGCATCTGTGAATGTGTGTGATTTCTAGTAGTGTGTGTGGGTGTCCTTACTGTGTTCTGGTAAGGGCATGTGTTGGCTGTGATGATGAGATGCATGTGTTAACCTACACCTCATGACTGTCCAGTCCAGTCATGGCTGTAGACTGGACTGCCTTCCAGCTTATCCCTGTAGCTGAATCCCAGACAATGTGTGGGGGGTGGTGTTATGTGGGTTTGGCAGTGTACATTGCATAAAGATTACATTCCCCAGGATGGCCACATACACAAAGCTGACATTAGTAAACACCAGTAGCTGACTAGTGGACATGCCTGCATGAGCATTCAGTACTACAAGTACCAAGTACTGTATTTAGTTTACTTATTGTTTATGAAGATGTTTTAGACAGTGATGCTCACATAAATATTTGTGTTATGGACGTGACAACACTGGCTATTACAGAAACATTGTAGCTACCTTTAGCAGCAATCCTCCTCTGAGGAGCACATCACATCCTGATAGTTGATTACTTAGGATGCAAGTGTCTACAGGTCTGTTTCCTTTTCTGGGTATATACTCACATATCCACCAGGACCATGAGCTCTGTTGGGTACAGACTCCCACTCCCCAAACAGAGTCATGTATCAATAGACTCTGCTGCCACTATCAACATGATCAGGATATAATCAGATAGTGTAAACCATCACCTATGAAGCGGCTATTACACATGGGCAGCAGTCTCCTACATCTTACACTCCTACTGCAAATGTTACACTGCAGTTAAAGATGATATAGAACCTGTTTCATTACCAGTACTGTACACTACCTTACATACAGTATGTGCAAGTGGCTGTTAGGTTGGCAATGAGAGGTTAGGCTACACAAACCTGGTAGTTCAACCAGTGTGTCTCTACTCTCAATATCCACTATATGTAGGTGTGCACATAGCCATTTGGCCCAGCTCTGTAACATGAATCACTACACATTTGCATAACATGTACACATGCATAGCTGCTATTGCTTGCAAACGATACTAGAGAGGTCGAGCCCTGTAACAAGGGTCACTACACATTTGCATAACATGTACACATGTACAGCTGTTATTGCTTGCAAACGATACTAGAGAGGTGGATATTACATATGTTATGTGCATGGATAGTTACCTAGCTCTTCCAATTATCTTTGCTAGCATGCTGCTAAACTGTCAGATGAATACAAGTGATATGTATCCTGTTATTGAGTATTGTAATTGCCAATAGACATAACTAATGTTTATATAACATAACAGAAATGCTATGTAAAATGGAATACAGATCTGCCTAAAATACTGTACATTACAATTATTGGCACAATATCTCACAATGCAAACCATATTTGCACAGTAAACCACCTTTGACATGTTCATCTTACTAATACACCCATACATATGTCTACTGTTACAACATATCGACATATACTATCCCCTGTTATAGCAAATACTTGTTGGACCAGCCCTGACAATGACAGTGGCTGGAAGAGAATCGGTGAGTTCCAAGCCCATATATATCATCCCTTGTGATATATGAGGAGTTTGCCTTGTGACCTACAGCAGTACACACATAGAATACTACAAACATTATGACTGTTCAACAATACATCGCTACAAGATAGCTATTTCCACTATATGCATTGATTACACTGTAATTCTTAAAGAAGAGGTACTACATAGACATACATACTAAATGCTATACATACCTTCTTAGTAATTGGAGGTGTTATTGACTGGTATATTACTTGTTTTTGGTTTGTGTTTCAGTATTTTGTACTGTTCTACAGGTAGATACAGATGGTATGAATGTGTGACAAGGCAACCTTTTATAGTTACAGATCAGGAACATGTTCTATCCCGATAACTGATTGGTGTTCCTAAGTAGTTAATTACATACACATCAGCTGCACAGCTACTGCCTTAGCCAATACCAGGGACACAGGTGGACAGTGGTCTCACCTTCGATAACCACATCACCACAACAGTCAAGAAATCCTTCTATGTGGCACACCTCATCACGAAGGGCTTTTCATCCAGAAAAAAGGAGGTCATTGTCCCACTGTACTCATCCCTCATTAGACCCATTATAGAATGCAACGCCCCATTTGGTATGTACCTCTCAAGACATCTGCAACAACTGGAAAGGCCTCAGAAATACCTCACTAAAAAATCACAGGCCTAAAGCAGATGCCCTACGCTGACCGCCTTAAAAAACTCCAGCTATACTCTGTCGCATATCGTCTACTCAGAGGCGATCTCTGCTTAACATACAAGGCCATGTCAAACCCAGAGCTGTTGGACATGCTACACTTAAAGAAATCCCAATCCCTCAGAGCTACACGCTCCAGGGATCTAAACCTTGTCATCACAATAAACAAAACATGCTGGAGGGATAGGTTCCTGACCCAGAGACTTCCCAGACTCTGGAATAGATTGCCCATACATGTCAAGCAGAGTGCCTCTTTGGACCTCTTCAAGAGGAACCTTGACGATTGGATGGGAGAAAGGAAATTCACTCCAGGGATCACATCAGTCACCCTGCTAGACAGGGGTCCAGGAAAGTAAATAATGTGGGAAGAAATAGCCAGGGAATTGTTATGGCTAGGCTTGTATAGGCCCTAGGGCTGATAGCCTAGTGCCAACCTATGAACCTATGAACAGTGGAGTGTAACAGAGTACTCCACTTGAGCATTGTCAATTTGCCTTACTTGTGAGGAAGGCAGCCTGGAAGTGCTGTTTGAAATCTATTACAACAGCTGTATGGAGATGAACACTAATATATTGTGTGTAATGCCTAGAGGATTTGGTCTAAATGTGAGTACTGCTGTTATATTTCTGAACATTGCTACTTGTGCAGGGTTTGTCTGTACCTAATACTTTTGCATATGTTTCAGTCTGGCCAGGATGTTTGACCAGCTCAAGGCTGCATAGCTATACATATAATGTTATGGGGTTTACAGTGTTCTTACCAGACATCTTTAGTTTGGTGTTAATGTGTATCGTACTGTGCTGATAATCAGTAATCGGCAACAGTTCCAGGTGTTCTAACCTTTCAACCCTCTGAAACGGGATTAGTTCAAACAAACCATGTAACATCAGCAGCTGTTTCATTGTATAACAGTAACTATTTCACATAGGGCCATGTTAGTGTGTCTGTGTCCAGGTATGTTAAGGTTTCAGCAGATGTCATACAGTGGTTGAATAATTGGTTATGGTATGACAGTATGTATTGATGTAATTAGTTTGGGTGTGGGGAAGATGTTGGTGGGTGTACATAGCAGATGCAGGTGTGTAGGAACCACTTTTATATATGTTCTATATGTGTGTGGGGGTTCTTTCTCTATGTGAACACCTATCCCTTAGTGGACTAATACCATGGTAATTGCAGGCTGATTCATTAAGGCACTGTTAAATGCTTCCTGTATAGCATGCAGGTACTGTTATTCCTTGAATCCTTTTGGCAATACATCGGAATGTAAAAATGTTTTGCAAAATGAAAGCTGCCTGTGTATTTCTGTCACTGATATTTGCAGTTATTGCAGTTGTGTTGGTGACTGTTTATTTTATTTTATTTATTTAACATTTGTTGACTGGGAATGAACGACTAGGTTCCACAGTGCCTGTTTTCAGTGGAGGCCCGGGGAGAAATGCTCCAGATGCATGTCTTTGGAATGTGGGAGGAAACCGGAGTACCCGGAGGAAACGCACGCGAACACAGGGAGAACATGCAAACACCACACAGAAGGCACCCCAGCTGAGAATCGAACCAGAGAACCTCTTGCTGTGAGGCGACAACGTTAACCGCTGCACCAATGGTGTTCTATGGACTGTGTCCATAGAACATATTTGTCATAGTGTATTGGCATATACTTTTCATATGTTATGTTCATATTGTTTGGTGTGGGCAGAATGTGCGATTGCTATGGTCCATGTTATACTCAGGTATGAAACACTTCTGATGCTGTCTACACACATGTATGTATGTATACATACATATATATATATATATATATATATATATATATATATATATATATATATATATATAATATGTGTATAGATATAATATATAATATATATTATTGCATACATTTATCTGTACCTCCATAGATGTGTAGATGTTTTAAACCTATCTATATATATATATATATATATATATATATATATATATATATATATATATATATCGACATGTCTCTATGAATCTCTCTCCCTCTCTCTCTCTATATATATATATATATATATATATATATATATATATATGAGCATACACCTTTCATTGGGTACATGGCCTGTAAAGCGCTTCTCCGTTAAACCATTTTTAAGCACCACTTATCGTTGTATAAACCCGCTTACAACTGCTTAGAAGTGCTTTAATCCACCTGCATCCAACCACCCTTATTCTGGCCCTCAAAATAACGTAACAGCCCTTCCAGGTCTTGAACCCGGAAACATGAACACCACAATCACTGACTTTACCACTAAGGCATCTGAGATATATACAAATGCTGTGGAGTTTAGAATATACATTTTACTACAGGCATTCCTCACTACTGAAAAAAAATGTGGCAGTCAGTTGGTGTACATATATGTCTGATATATGCTAATGTTCATATGTCTGTGGAATTAGGTGTTGCAATGTGACATGACAGGGTGTATTATGGATGAGAAAGGTTCTTGTTTTATGTCCTTTTTATATTGTCCCCATACTCCATGTATACCCCTCCAGTTCACTTACTGAACATCGAATCCAGGCTCTCCTTGATGCATGATTTCATTACCCATCATTCCTCTCCCACTCCAATCTTCGCATACACATCAACCACTCCTTCTATGGTGAATTAGGTTAATATTAATAGTTATAATGCCAGAGCTGCATGTGTTTTGTGTACACTTCAATTCCTTTGGATTGCTTCTGTGTCACGAAGTGTGTTCATAGATGTTTGTATATATGGCTTTTGATGTAACTGTATACATATATATTTTCATATATATATATATATATATATATATATATATATATATATATATATATATATATAGTTCATATTAATTTGTAACAGTTATACATATGTAGACTTGTATATGTTGGTTCACAAACTACAATACATTAAAATGTACTGTACATATATACACAAAGTGACTGTCCCATTTGTAGTCAGTACTGTGGAATGCATATGGTATAAGTTGTAGTCTAAAGTCCATGAAACATGTATACACCTCAGATGGCTTTGTGGCAAGTCCCATGACTGCATGGTGCAGGGTTCAACACCTGTGATGCTTTAAAAATGTTTTTTTCTCCAGAATAAGGCTCATTTAATCAGTTGTAATCATGTTTAAAAGTGTATGATTGACATTAAAGTAGTGGTTAAACACAGTTAAACATACTTTGTAACGTATAACCTGTGCACGCAAATACGGCTACATCCACTAACTACTCAGGATATATACATTTCAGTGAAGTAACATCTTGCTATGTGCTTACATAACATTTCATTCTCTGTTGACTTTACTCTCCAGCACACATGGGTTTATATGGGTGTTTCAAATGTTTATTCTACAGACGAATACTACCTATATATGCAAGCTGTGGTTAAGGTATACTTTTTTAACATGATAAACATCCCTGACTTTATTGGGATTTGAACCTCAAATGCACAGATACTATGCAGATGCTGTAACCTTTACACTATTGAAATTAACACTGCTTCCGCCTATTTCCTATTTATATGATTTCTATGTGTAAGCTATGCTAAGGAAAGGGCGGAGGCACCCAAACCCAATGAGCTTCACTTACTCTTGAAATAAAAACATATAACAAATGAAATGAGAGACAATAAATTACATTCCTAACTACATTAGGCATAGCCCCTCACTGACACACTTCAAGGGAAACCTTGTGTGAATGGGTAACAGAATATACACCCCTAGGATAATGTGTCCCAGAACCATACAGCCAGGGGGTGGGGGAGCCCGTTCAGTTTAATAGCTGCGAGACCTGTTGGGGAAATTGAATGGTGTTGAATTGTCACATTACCATGCCCTCTTTAGATCACTAAGTGCCCCTATCACCCTCTGCCACCCCAGTCTTCAACAGCTTCTGGCAACTCTTCTTGGAATTGCTTCATTGGCTATGCTTGACAAAGGCTCAGTTAACTTCATCAATGGTGCAGAGAAAGCCAACACACTGTAGCTATGTTTCTAACTGCCCTTGGGCAGATAGCCTACTACCTATCTGTGAACCTCTAAAGTGCAAGCCATCACAGTCATAATATGTGAATAAACATGCTTTCAGATCACAATATACAGTGAGAAATCACCATGTAGTCAGGAAACAGTTAAGTACAGCAAGAACATACAGAACACTGATACTTAATCACTCCAAAAGCCTATCTTGGAAGCTAGAAGACTTGTATAAGTTTAAGACTTTCTATTGCTTACCAGTATGTTACCTACAGGAGAGATGAGAAACAAGCATAGGGTTACCACCTGTCCCACTTTGCGAGAGACAGTCCCACTTTGGGCATTTGTGTCCTGCAAAGAAATCGAGAATATGGCAAATGTCCTGAGATTTTAGTACAAACATATTCACTATACTATATGTAATAGTTGTATAAAACAGTTATTCTGTATCTGAAACACCTAAATGTAATAAGAAACAGACTAAGCAACTAAAGTGCTACAAGAATAAGCTTTTATGCAGGCCAAAAAGTGAAGTTCTGTCCTTTGTACTTGCCATGGGTATGTTTTGCTCTGCAAAATCTGATGTTTGTACTAAAAATGTTCCACTTTGGGTATTTGAAAAAGTGGCAACCCTAAACAAGCACAGATGGGAAACATGCGTGCAACAATACCATACCGGCTTATGTGTCGGCCTTAGGCTTTAGAATACTGGCCAAGGCTACTGGTGCCCCCATGATGCCTTTTTTAGGTGGGTCTCAAAGATGAATACCAGCTTTGTAAACAGCACAATAGCAGAATCAATGAATGTTATGCTACTCAGCACCAGGGGTTGTGATCACAACATGCATGCACTCACAGCACTCCTCAGTATTGACGAGAACATCTGTGCAGTAACTGAGACCTGCTTTAAGGCTCCTGAGAGCACACCAACACTACCAGACTACAACCCATGCCCCACATTTCGGCCACAGAACATGGACTGACACAGACATGGAGGGGGTGTATCCATATTTATCAGGGATACCTACACCTCCAGGATAGTGGGGCAGCATGATACCACTGAGATCATCCATGTGCAGCTAACATCAGCCACAACTGCAATGTAAACTGTGGCCTGCTACAGATCACCCTCCATGACCCAGGACCACCACTCCACCTACCTAGAGACAGGGGACAACATGACAGTCCTACTGCACATCCTGGCATTGGTCGATGTCAACTACCCTACCATTATCTGGGAAACTTACTCAAGTACTCACTTCCAGGCCCAGCGCTTCCTGAAATTTATAGGTAGGTGCTAGGCTATCTGCCCGAGGGCATTTATAATCATAGCCAGAGTGTGTCGGCTTTCGCCGCCCCATTGATTAATTAACTGAGCCTCTGTCAAGCAGAGCCAATGAAGTGATCATCACCTCATATGACCTTCATCAGGTGGTAAACTCCCTAACGAGGGGTGGAAACATACTAGAAGTGGTAATGACCAACATGGACGAAAGGTGCACCACAGCAGAGGTAAACCGGTCACTGGTTAGATCTGACCATGAACTATTCACTTTTTCCACAGCCAACCATCTCCCCCACCCATGGAAACCACAGAGTATACCTCTCCTACAGCTAAATTCACACTACTAGAGACAGGGGTGGGGGGTTTCGCAGCCCCCATGCTAAGGGGAAACACTGCTCAAGATACATACAGATTTACAAATGCAATCTATAAGCACTTACAAGGTTGTATGGATCGTGTCATTACTGGTAAACCAAGACTCCCTCCTCCTAGACAAGGACACCAGTCTGGTGGACCCCTGCAATAAACAGGCAATACAACAGAAGTAGGACAGTGTTCCAGACAAACAGCATATCCTACGAAGGGCAGACATCCGTGACCAGTATTAGTAAGATACCTAGGTCCCTCATGAAATCATCCAAGGCTAACATCAACAGGAAAATAGGCAAGGATTCGAAAGATAACCACAAAGCCTTCTTTGGCTACGTCAAGGATCTAAGTGGTGACACATAGATTTGCACTGTGACGGTGAAATATAGCACAAAATATGCTGAACCTACTGATATCACCAACCTCCTTGCAGATACATTTAGTGCATACTTCAACCCCTAAAGAGCCCACAACAATAGCCGGAAGGTACAGTATCCCAGACATCAGACACACACAGGTGGAAATGGCCCTCTCTAACAACAGAACACAGCATCAATGGAGGCAGATGGTGTCCCAGACTGCATCCTGCAAATGCTACAAGACAACCTGACCAACCACCTAATTAAGCTTTTCAAGCTCAGTCTCTCCACAGGCTACATGCCCATATGATGGCGCGTGGCAATGGTTATTCCACTCCACCAAGGTGGAATCACAACTGACTATGGTAACTACCACCCCATAAGCCTGACTAGCCTGGTCTGCAATGGTATGGAGTGCATCCTCATGGCACTCAAATTTGTCTTCCTTACTTCCTGTTAATATTGGAGTCCCTCAAGGCTCGATCTTAGGTCCACTTCTTTTTTCCATATTTATTCACGATCTCCACTTGAACATACCCCACGCCACTTGCATCCAATATGCAGATGACTCTACCTTAATCTGTACTACCAATAATATACCCTCACTCCAATCCCTAACCCAAACTGTATTCCAAGAAGTAGAAAACTGGTTCATGCAACATCGTCTTCTCCTGAATCCAAAGAAAACAAAACTACTACTTTTTACACCAACTCATAAGTCACCCACTCCATTCTTCTCTATAACCTCCAATAATGCTACTAATATAGCACCAGATACTACCACCCGCTTACTAGGTGTCACAATCGACAATCATCTTAACTTTGATGACCATATTAACTCCACCATAAAGACTGTTAACAAAAAACTTGGTACCCTCTACAGAATCAAACCCTTCCTTACACCCTCAGCCAGGCAAACTATCGCACAAACTCACCTTATTTCTACCCTTTTCTATGCCTCTGCTATATATACCCACCTTTCAAAAAACAACATCTCCAAACTATCTACCTGCTATAATAGTATTGCTAGATTCATCACATGCTCTCCCTTTAAAACACACCACTGCCTTAACCTTAAACAACTAGGATGGTTAGAATTACAGAACCATATACTCTGTCAACAGTTACTTATGACACAAAAGATCCTATACCACCCAAACAATACCCCCATCTTCTCCAATCTGATCTCTCCATATAAAAACCTGGCTACACTACGTTCTGCAAATAAACTACTTGTCTCCTTAACTAAATCAAACAACAAAGCTGGTGACTCTCTTTTCTCAAACACTATAGGAAAAAAATGGAATCAGCTCCCTCCTGAACTATCTACCCTAGCATCTGCTTCTCAATTCAAAAAGCAAATAAAAGAACATCTAAAAACTAAGTGGCTCTGTCCTTGTGCTAACCCAGACTGAAACCTGTATTTCACTCCTATTTCAACCCTATCCCTCCCTCTTGCCTCCAAAACTTATTTCTCTCCTCTTGTTTTATTCTTAGTAATTTGATAGGATTTGGGAACTTTGTTCTTTCTGCAATTGCCCTGGTGCTGTCTAGTGCATCTGCTTGTTTATGTCTGGTCTAGCTTTTGCCTAAATGTTTTCTAGTCACTGTTTGTTAGTCCCATCTGCTTTTCTCATTCTACCTATGTTACTATGGTACTGTTGCTTTATTACTCTATTTTACTTATTTGCTTTTGTTATATTGTTATTCTTATGCTTGGAGCTTTTCTCCCCGGGCCTCTACTGAAAATGGACATGTATCCAGTTAGACTAGCCCGGTCAACAAATGTAAAATAAATGTAAAATAAAATAAAATAAATAAAAACAAAGACATTAGTAACCTCCAAACATGTGACCGAACCCAGGTCAGCTTGGTTGAGTGCAGTTCATGCCTACTGAACCTGTTTGACGTCTTACATACAGTTCCCCTAGACATCAGATGAAGAGAGAGGTGGTTCACACATACAATCTGGACCTTGCCAAGGCTTTTGACACCATGCTCCACTCAGGTATTATTGATAAACACACCAGCCTGTACATACACCCATACATCAAGGCATACACACAGAACCCACATTGTACGATTAGCGATATCCACGTCCAACTCGTAACCAGTCACGACTGGTGTCCCACAGGACTCAGTCCTGGGAGAGCTACTGTTTGGCATATACTTCTCAGAGGTACAGGCAAACACAGGTGGACTACGGCAGACCATGTTTGGCAATGACTGTGAACTGGGAGCCATAATTGACAGTCCAGCTGACACAGACATCCCTCAAGGGGCCTCACAGAGACAGAAACACGGTGTCAAACTCATGGCCTCCAGCTAAGTGCATGGTCATTCCATTGTGGAATATTAAGCACCCACATATTAACACATAAGTGGCAGCCACTTTAATACAGATGAGGTAATAGGGCATCTGGGGACTAAGGTAGATAGTGATCTCTCCTTTGACAATCATATCTCCAAAGTAGTTAGGAAATCCTTCTATGTAGGCCATCTGATTACTAAAGGATTCCCATCTAGACATACTGAGGTTATAGTGCCCTTTTACTCATCACTCATCAGTCCCATCATAGGGTATAGTAGCCCATTTGGGATGTACCTCAGAAGATACATCTAACAGCTGGAAGGACCACAAATGTACCTCGCCAAGAGGATTACTGGCCTCAAACATATGTCCTATGCAGCCAACTGAATAAATTCCTACTTTACTCAGTGGCATCTCATTTACTCAGAGATGATCTTGGCTGTCCAACAAAGCCATGTCAGACTCAAGCTTAATGGATATACTGCACCTATGGGAATCCATGTCACAGTGAGCCACATGCTGTAGTGAGCTGAACCTTGCCACAACAATAACTGGAAGATGCTGGAGGGATGGATTCCTGTCACAGAAACTCCTCATACTTTGGAACAACATCCCTAATTACATTATACAGAGCCCCTCACTAACACTCTTCAAGAGAAACCTTGAAGAGTGGATGGGGAACAGTAAATACACCCCAGGGATCTCGCCATTGGCTCTGCTCCACAGAGGTACAGTTAATGAATCAATAGGGTGACAAAAGCTGACACATTTTGGCTAGGCTTATGAATGCCCTCAGGCAACTAGCCAAGTACCTACCTATGAACCTATGATCCTATACATACAGTATCAGCACATGCTGATAGCTTACTCTACTGTTCAGGTGTTGACTTATCTTGTGCAATAGCTGTTGCATGTGCAATAGTTGAGGTCTGCCTATGTTGGATGCACACAGTAGACTGCCTATACATGACAATTAACAGGTAGTTTTGTGTGTGTGCTATCCATTTTTACTGTGTTTGCAGGTGGAGAAAGGTGTCAGTCCCTAGGTGTCTACACTGTCAGTGTGTGTGCTATACGTTTCCTCCTTGCCAAGGCATGAGCATACCGGGCATGCCTCCTTCTGCCTACTGGGGCTGGTTCAGGGTGCTCATGGTCTGAGTACCTCTGTGCCTGTGGGGCCCTCAGCAATGGTGGTGGGCTGTGAGGGCCTTCACCATTCTGTCCCTGCTGCAGCTGTTTCCACAGAATCATATTGTGTAGCATGGCACATACTATGAAGATGTGGGCACACATGCCTGGAGAGTACTGCAAGGCTCCACCAGATATGGCCAAGCAACAGAACCATGATTTAAGCATCCCAAACACACACTCTATGATGATTCTGGTTTGTGTGTGTGCCTCATTATGGCGTTCCTGCATGGGTGTGTGTGCATTTCTGATGGGAATCATCATCTACGGTTCCAGTGCATAGCCAGCATCCCCCACCAGGTGGCCATATGGGATGCCCCCCTGACAAATACCTGATACAGCTGTGAGGCATGCCAGATGTGGGAGTCGTGATAGCTTCCAGGGCTGCCAGCACACACATCCATGATAATGCCCTGAGTATTGCACATGACCTGGCAGTTGATGGAGGGGTATCCCTTGCAGTTTATGTAGCGCCTACCCTGCTCACCAGGTGGTGACTTGATGTGTATGTGTGTGCAGTCTATTGCACCCAGTACCTCCGGGTATTTGGTCACATGCTGGAAGAGACGCATATTGCTAGCGAACTCCTCCTATGTTCGGGGGAAGTATATTTGCTCATTGGCATGTGGTAACATGGCATCCAGGAACTGGTGAAGTACCCTGGATGCTGATATCTGTGAGATCCCCATGATATCTTCAGTTGGCCTTTGAAAGGTACCTGTACCTAGTATTCTCAGGCTTACACATGCCTTCGTATCCACTGGGATGGGTTCCCCTCTGTTTGTTCTGGTTCTGAGGCGTGGCCGGCACAGCTCCACAAATTGCTGTAAGGTGTTCCTGTCCACCCTGTAATGCTCTACTATCTCCAGATCATGTAAACCCTGGTAGGTTACCCTGGGTCTGAACTCTCTTCTCCTCCTTCTCTGGTGCCTGAGGTGGTTGTGTGCATCATCCTCCACACCACCTTCAGTCTCCAACACATGTTGGTGGATCAAAGCTATGGCAGCCCCTAACATGTACATACTAAATGTTCCCCGTCTATATACACCAATGGTGCAGAGTGTATGGGAATACACAAGTGTGTGTGAGGTGCCTTCACACTTTATACTATTTTGCTATGGATGCTGCTGATGTTATTGGGTGTGTATCAGCAATTCCAGCTGCTGGGTATCTTAATCATGGGTTTTACAGTGAGTACTGGAAGTGTGGGGACTTTAGTGTGGAGTTGCACTTGCCTGCCTTGATTAATCTGTTGCCTTTTAATTCACTTTTAAACCTG
Source organism: Protopterus annectens (assembly GCF_019279795.1). Lineage (NCBI taxonomy): Eukaryota > Metazoa > Chordata > Ceratodontiformes > Protopteridae > Protopterus > Protopterus annectens. The sequence goes on from NC_056730.1 coordinate 200,386,074, forward strand.
GATCCCCTCCCATTATCAGGCATGCATCCACCTGCCATCTTTCTTGTTTTGTACTTTCCCTACCCAGTCATGTGTTGCAAAATGTGTCTAGTAGCTGATATACTGCAAATCTGTTTTGTTCTGCTGTAACACTTTACTGTTTTCTTTGCAGTACAGCCCCTCCCCTTTCCTGTTCTGCAGGTAGCTGCTTGCAGCCTTGTTAGCAGTTGTCAATGGCCCACTGTAGGTTCCTAGGTGTTAATTAGTCATTTGTACTCTAATTTCCCTGCTGCAGCATTCCCTTATTTCTTTCCTATATCCTTCCTGTTTCAGATCTGGTGAGCACCGCGCAAACCCGTTTACCAGGTTTAAATGCGTTTTCATCTCCGTTCACATGCATACTCAGTTACCTTGTGTAATCTCAGCTAAGCAAAGCTATAGCCAGTTTGACACACCCCTATCCTGCAGCTTTGCTTAGCTACGGTCAAACCTGATTAGCAATGCTCCAATGTGCTTACAGCAAAAGTGACACAACCCTAATTGATGTCATCATTATCTCAAGGGCACACCTCTGTGTTATAACGCTACACTGTGAGGTGTATCCTTACACCAGCAGGGAATCTGTGATTCACTATTACTCCTCTCATTTGCATGGCATTGCCTACTAATTCCTAGCTACTATGCAAAACACTGTCACAGCCCCTTAGCAACCTTTGCACCATGGTATGGTGTAACATGCCTGCCATTGAAACCGTTAAAACCACAGCAGGCACCCAAAGAGGCAGGAGGTAATAATAAAACACAAGCCTGTAGGTGTAAGCAGCAGCAGGTTTAATTGCATAAACGCCACACAATACAAAGCATTTTCGTCCACCAGACTTCTTCAGATGTAAAATGAATGAATGAAGGCTGTGTTTGCTTATATACCCCTCCCAATTTAATTAAATTTAATTAATAGTTGAAACAAATGTTTAATTGACATCAATTAAATCCTGTAACTAAAATGTTCGTGACAACCTACCAACTTGCCACAAATACAGATGAAAATAGATAAAAACATGCACATTTTTTTTAAAAAGAGCTTTAAAATAAGTATATAAATACTAAATTTATACTAAGGCAGGAACCTCAAGGATTTGCTGGAGCACAATGGTTCTATTGTTTCATGTAAGAAATTGGGAACCTACAAATGTGGGGCATGTGCCCAATGCCCATATATACTTAGACAGGATTCTGTACACATCCTGTCAAGAGATTATCAGATTCAGAGTAGTAGTTTTTCCAATTGTAATAGTGAAGGCTTGATTTATTTAGTCCTATGCAAAACTTCTGGTGCATTTTACATTGGAAAAACTACTCAAAGTCAGAAGGAGGATGTATGAGCATTTATATGCTATTAGAGTTGAATATATCAAAAATGCCTTGTTTATACATACACTGACATGTCCCCAAGCAAAATGGGGCTTCTTTGTTGTAGAGAAGGTTCAATGTGATGTGAGGTGGGGCCCATGGGAAAATAGGATAAAGGTGAGAGAAATATTTTGGCAATTGTTATTGGAAGCCACCAGATTTCCAGGGCTGAATGAATACATATCCATTGCCCCTATTTTAAAAATGAGAGCTGCAAAACTATAAAATAAGTATATATTTTGTTTTGCAAGTTCTTTTTGTTGGTTTTTGATTCAAGTTTATTTATTTATCTGTCCAACACATTGTGATGGTTTTAGTATTTATATACTTATTTTAAAGTTCTTTTTAAAAAAATGTGCATGTCTTTATCTATTTTCATCTGTATTTGTGGCAAGTTGGTAGGTTGTCATGAACATTTTAGTTATAGGATTTAATTGGTGTCAATTAAACAATTATTTCAACTATTAATTAAATGTAATTAAATTGGGAGGGGTATATAAGCAGGCACAGCCTTCATTCATTCATTTTACATCTGAAGAAGTCTGGTGGATGAAAACACTTTGTATTGTGTGGCGTTTATTTGATTAAACCTGCTGCTGCTTACAAATACAGGCTTGTGTTTTATTATTTCCTCCTGCCTCTTTGGGTGCCTGTTGTGGTTTTACTGGTTCTTGGTTTTGTGGCACCTTTTCCTTGGAGTTTTTGGATGCCTGCCATTGACTATCATGGGAAAATCATGATATGTGTTACACTGCAGTTTGATTGTATATTTTTCTATTTTTTTCTTGCGATCCGGTTTGCGCACTGCTGCCCTATGCTTAAACTTTGCGATAGTGCGGAAGATAAAATTTAATGTTCTTTTTATATTTTGTACATTTTTTATGCCAATGGCTATATATTTAGCCATTGGCATATATTAACAATATAATACATGTGTTTGGCCGGCTGTCATGGCTCAGATTTTATGTTTGCAAAAATGTAAACCATTTTTTACGGTTTACATTTCTGCATGCTTACACTACACCTGCACCACTTCCTGGATTGCTAAATACCTTCATTTGCATGCTGCACTGCTGCAACTGTGGTAATTAGCATACAGGGGCCGGGAGCTGTGTGGGTGTAGCGTACGGAGGTAGTGCACGAGAAAACAGCTCGTACCTGGATCGCTCGCTGGCCATATTTGGTGTTGGAATGCCAATGCTACATCTGCACCTGGCGCAAGCTTAATGAATCCCAGGGAATGGCTGACTCAGGATAAAAGGGATCGATAAATCTTTTTAATATTAATATTGCACTCAAGATCAAGCATAAAAAAAAAAAAACAAAACCTGTTGGTACACACTAGCAAGCACTTTCATCCAGATCCACTGGGCTTCAACGGAGTTGTACACAAACAAAAACAGCAGCATTAAATAAGCAGTTCCATTTAACTAATTATTTCAAGCCAATCAATCCCTACAAAACAAACCAGACTCCTTTATAGGTATATTACCAAATGCCCTATTATACAAACAAAATAGTAAGTACATTAAAATATGTAAAATATTTCATTTTTATATAACATTCTATGAATTTAGATATTTTAAATTTCATTTGTAATCAAATACACCATTTAAACCATTTTGAATACAATAAGTTACTTACATTACAAAGACATGCATCTAGAACCTTTCTCCCTGGGCCTCCGCTGAAAATTGGCTTTGTTCCAAGTCGGACTTTTCCGGTTAACAAATGATAAACAAAAAATAAAATAAAAAGTTAGTAAAAATAAAACTAAAAACAATTTAACACTTTTCTAAAATATATATACATATATATATATATATATATATATATATATATATATATATATATATATATATATATATATATTTTAACTTTGTGAACACACACATCTCAAAAGTTGTCTGCTTAATCTTGCAATAATTGCAACTGTATCATTAGCACTGGTTAGCCTTCAGCTTCAGGATACTCAAAATGGAAATTTTGTCATTAAGACCTGGTACCATACAGGCATTCAGCCTCAATTGTCAAAGTAATTATTTAACTTCAAGTGTGTTATCTGTGTCTCCACCCCTAATGTTCCAATTTATTCTACTCTTGTGCTCCCAGAATTTCTTTTCTACTACTGAAATTGAAACTATATTAACATTAATGGAACTGGTGTGGACTTGCAATTATGTCTTCTTTGAAGGTGAATATTTCCATCAAAGTTTTGGGGTACCCATGGATGCGGCTTATCCCTCTTGCTACGGCAGTTCCTGCCAAATGGGAGGAAATTAATGTGTTGACACCTGTATTTGCTCCTTTACTACATAGGCATTATAGATGTTTAGACAACATACTGATTTTATGGAAGGGATCCGTTGAGCAGTGGCGGGTGTTTTTGAGATCACTAGAAGATTCTTCAGAATTTTTAAAGTTTATACATCACATTGATGCAACTTAGATTATCTATTTGGATGTAACTATTACTAAGGATTATGAATTGAGAAGTTACACTTCAGTGATTTACCATAAAGAATGTTCTCTTACTCGTATCTTCATTATATTAGTTGTCATTCTTTACACCAAAAGAGAGGAGTAAATAGTAAATAGAAAGGGCAAATAGTTCATTCCTCTAGATTAACTACTAAAGATGATGTATTTGAGAAAAAGTTGAAGTTTTTATGTACTCTATTTATAAAGATGGATTATCCAGTAGTGTTGGTACACAAACTTAGCAGTGAAATTTTAAGGGGGTGACATAGTAAATTTGCACCAATTTAGCACCAAAAAGTGAACAAGCTGCAGTGAGGTTCCCTCCTATAAGGGTGGTTGAGACTAGAAGTGCACATATATTAGATGCTGTTCCATTTATTATCACATTCAGTAGTAAAAATTAAATGAAAACTCCAGCCAAGCTGGAACTTACAATGAGTGATCTCTGAAACATCTTCAAACAGAGGCACATGGGATGGATGCAAATTACCCTTATGAACACCAGGTGTTTCAGCTAATTGGTGATTCTGAATGCCCATGACTTGTTTCAGCATTTTAATGGACAATTTCAGGCCAATAAAGTGAAACCCCACTAGCTGTGGATATGCATATTTCGGCCTTGTTATGACCTCATCAGCACAGCACAAGCAGAGTATTTGACTAAGCATTAGAAACACAGGGCTGTTATACCCAGCTGATGTCCATTATCATTAGGGTGACTGCAAAAATATCCCAAACAACAAACTAAAACAATAAGTGAGAAGGTCACTGAAAACCAATCAGTAAAAACTAAATGAAAACTCCAACCAATTCTATTGTTCTTTTCCTTTGCTCTACACGGATGTTTTTCCTTCCAAATCATAAACCTAACACATAAAGTTCATTCACTGAATTTGTTTGTTTCTTATCATTACTATATCACCCAATCCTTTCTTTTTTTTATTTAGAGTTATACATGTTGCTTTTATATATTCATATAAGTAATGAAAACTGCTTTCATCCAAACGTTGTCCTTATAATAACATCTGCATAAGCAGCCTGGCTGGAATTCTTGTTCCCTCACTTGTTATAAAGCTAGCTTCTTTCATTTTCACTTTTACTTCCCTAATACATTCATCACTAAAGCAAATAATAAATAATGCAAAAGAAATCCTTGACTTATACCATTTTTTATCTATTTCTTCACTCAACCATCCATTCCCTAAAAAAAATTACTTTATTCTAATTATATGCTGAATAACATATATTTGTATTTTTTTTTACTTATATTCCTTCATACTATCATATAAAATCATGCTGTATGGTATCAAATGCCTTATTTAAGTTTCCTATCATAAGTTTAGCTTCTTCCTTTCCATGTATGTCATCCAGAGTTTCTCTAAGTATTAAAAATAATTCGTAACATCCTTTTCCCTTTAGGCTATATAGACTATCTTCCATAATGTTACTTATTTTATTTTCTATTCTCTAAATTATCTTCATAAAAATCTTATCATCTACATTGTATTACTGATCTCCAGTTTTTAATCTAATTTTTTTCTTCCTTCTTCTGTAAAAATTTAAGCATTCCACTACACAAATTCTCAGATCCCCCTTTACATGATCAAATTTTCACTTACTTGACACTTGAAAGGCCAAGATGACTTCACTAAAAAACTTACTGGTCAGATCACCGGAATTTTACTCCAGGAAAGGTTGGCCACCATGCTGAACTTTGCCCTTTTCCCCACTGTACTGTGATCTTGGAGTTGGTATATTTAGTTAGTGGGGGTGTGGAGGGCAAAGCTCCCCCCCACTTGGGTGGGTTTGATTTGCTTAGGTTTGTTTATTTTGTTGTGGTGGCCAAGTGGTTCCTTTCCTGGAGTAAAACTGTGGTGATCCAAGTGTTATATTCTATACTAGTGAGAGAAGAACCAGAATGCATTGATTCCTGAATGCATCTGGTTGGACAGTAAGTGTCTGTGCTCGACATTTCTGATTGGTCTAGTTACTATTCAAGGCACCTGCCAGAAAAAGGCTACAACAAGCCTACAGACCATTGTATCATCTGGGACAATACTGTGGATCATCAAACAGGCTTTGGCCTGCTTCTCAACTTTGGATTGGTACTAATGTTTTGCTTCTGATGGCAGAAGAAGCAAAGGAGCACTGTATCACAGCAGATTGAAGCTGTGGTGAGACCAGCACTAGTAGTATCCAGGCAGTAAGTACTGCTTGATTTATTTCTAAATTCAGGATATCTTCCTAAATACGTTATCCTTAAATTTTCAAGGTCTACTTATTAGTTTCCTCTCAAGTGTTTGGCAGTGCTCTGTATAGGCACAGACACCTTGAGTGACATTTTTCTTGTGAAAACATGATTGAAATTTTACCAATACCTAGGTCCACACAGGACAACTAGTTTGCAGTGACAAGCAGTTTCCACAGAGTTTTAAACTGGATACTCCTGACATTGCTTTATATTCTCATTCCAGCTGTCTAATCAATAAAAAAGGATCTGTTGTCTTGAATATGAACTTTCAAACTGTCTTTGTTACCAACTTGGTGGATGTGGGCATCCTGACGCAATGTACAAATTGCCCCATGTTTGCTGACAACCTGTTAATTCTCAAACAGACTGATATGGTATACAAGAGATGTATTTACACAATGTCACTGGAGGCATAGCTCTCACATAAAACTACTCCTAATGTCAATAAGGTTGTCAGTAGTACACATGCTGCACCCATCACACACAATTCAAAGCAGACATACTGAACCACATACGCTGAGCACTTAAGTGTAACCTTCCAAAAGCCCAATGACCTCCTAGATGAAGTACACATAACAAATGACCTTAGCAGCCCCAAATGCACTCTTTCAAAGCAATATCCACATCAACACATAAAGCCAGATCTCATGCAACCTCTACTTCTAAGTGCATAAGGCAAGCCACCACACAATCTAACATTCTGGTCATTGGAGACTCTATTGTGAGACACACTGATGTCATCTCACCAGGTTGAGTAGCTCATCAGGAGCTAGGATCCATCACATTACGCACACACTTAGGTCATTGGACCACCATTACCAGTATGACTCAGTCATACTAAATGTGGGTGTAAATAACCTGAGATGTTCCTCCCTACACTATATGAAGAGAGACATCTTAGAGCTCTCAGAATATGTGTCCCGGGCTAGTATGAACCAACATTGAGCAGCATTTTACATTCTTCAAGGATGATGTCACATTATGAACAAAAGATGACTGCATTTATAATTTGCTTAGTTTCTGGTGTCATTCTAAAGGAGTGCAATATTTGTCATTATGGAAAGAGGTGGTCAACAGTCCACACTGCTTTGCCAGGGATAGTCTGCACTTCTTCTAAGCTTTCTAATATTAGCTAAAACATTGTCTGCCCCCATAGTGCCTTTTTAGACAATGCCAAACTGAAAGTACTTTTGACATAGTAAATCAAAACCAAGAAAGTCTAAAGCTATTAGTACTTCTGACATAGCAAATCAAAACCAAGAAAATCTAAAGCTATTACTTTCAATGCTAGGAGTCTAAGCAAAATATTCCACTCCCTAGAATCTCTCTTTACCCTAGAGAATGTTGATGTCTGTATAGTCACTGAGACAAGGTTTAAAGCAGTAGAGAACACACCAACAGTGCAAGGTTATAATGCCTTCCGTACATTTAGGCCAGCTACTTCACAGGCAGGAACTAAAGGTGGAGATGTCTATGTTTACACAAAAAATAAATATACTTCAAGGCTGGTCAAACAGGACAATGCACTTGAGCTACTCCATGTTCAAATCACCATAGACAAAATCTAATACCATTTCTTTGCAAGTTATAGGTCTCCCTCTATGACCCAGAAAACCCATACCGTGTATTTAAACGTATTGGAAAAAATTACCACTCAGTCCAATACCATATTCATGGGCAACTTTAATTACCCCTCTATTAAATGGGAATCCTATACAACACCAAACATACAGGCACAGAGATTCCTGGACTTTGTAAACACAAATTCCCTAGACCATATTTTCTATATACCAACCAAGGGTGCAGCCATACTGCATCTGGTCTTCATTAATATGGAAGAGTGCTGCACACACTCTGGTAAGGTCAGATCACATAATTGTCTTATTTGAAGTAAAAATGAAACCTGGATCCCTGGCTAACCCTGCAATATTCAGGAACTACTCTAAGGCTAATTTCCTGCTATTAAATGATAACCTGGCAAAATTTTAAGTCCCATTACCCTGAAAACACTGCTGCCTATGCAGAACCAGTCACAGAAACCATATACAAGCATGTTAATAGCTGCATAGAGGCATATGGGAACACTGCTGTGTTGGGGTGGGGGAAACAACAGTACATGATTCACTGGGATAGACAGTAGTCCAAATATCATGTAACCCCTCTGTTTAACATCTCCCTTGACTGATGTAGTGAATATTCCGAGGCCTAGTGACTATTAAAGGACACACGATAGTGGACTGGATATCTGTAGTCCCATGTGGATGTTACATCTGTCCACGTAGCCCACTATATTTACTTGCATAAATGTAGCAGACCCATACATACCATACCATATCATACTAATCCTTACAAGTACTGTGTAGGTTAAAGACTTACCTTGCAAATGCAGCAGTTGACATAATTGTAGTTCAGGGATAACTCTGTCAGATGCAAGCAGTACACAGCCAATACATGGATAGGTACAGGTTGTGTGGGTTGCCTGGCATCAAGTTTAATATATGTATGTGTGTAGGACTAAGGTGTCAGTTCCTTGGTCTCTAGATTGTCAGTGAATGTGCTATGCGTTGTCTCTTAGCTAAAGTGAGGGCATACTGAGCATGCCTACATCTGCCTACAGGGACATCAGCAGGGGATTCCTCCTCTGAGTCCTGTGACTGTAGCTGTGGTGACCTAGGCATTGGTGAGGGGCTGTGTATCCCTTCCCTTTGCTGCTCCTGCTGCAGCTGTTTCCACAGGAACAGATTATGTAGCATAGCACATACTGTGAATATATGTGCATATGTGGCTGGCGAGTACTGCAGGACCAGATATATCGAGGCACCAGAACCATGACTTCAGAAGCCCAAACACACACTCAGTGATGTTCCTAGTTTGTGTGTGTGTGCCTCATTATGGCATTCTTCCACTGGTGTGTGTGCATTTCTGATGGGTATCATCATCCACAGTTCCAGAGCATAGCCAACATCCCCCAGTAAATGGCCATGTGGGATGTCCCCCTAGAAAACATCTGGTACAGCTGTAATGTATGCAAGATATGGAAGTCATGATAACTGCCAGGGCTGCCAGCACACACATTCATGATAATCCCCCAGGCATTGCACATGACTTGGAAGTTGATGGAGTGGCACCCCTTGTGGTTGATGTAGATTGTACCCTGCTCACCAGGTGGAGCCTTGATATGTACATGAGTGCAATCTATGGCACCCAGCACTTCAGGGTAGTGTGCTGCACAATAGAAGTTTTCCATATTGCTGGCCCTCACCTCAGCGGTGAGGGGAAAAGATATGTTCTCACTGGCATGTGGTAGCATGGCATCCAGGAACTGGTCGAGTACCCTGGATGCAGATGCATGTGAGACTTCCATCATGTCCCCAGTTGGTCTTTGGAAAATACTTGTTGCTAGTATCCTAAGGGCTACACATACCTTTTTTTCCACTGTGATGGTTCCTCTCTTTTGGCTCTGGGTCTAAGCTGAGGATGGCAAAGCTCAGTGAGTTCTTGTAGTATGTCCTTATTCACCCTGTAGCACTCTACAATTTCCAGCTCATGTATCACCTGGAAGGTTACCCTGGGCATGAACACTCTTCTCCTTCTCTGCCTAGGCCTATTGTCAACACCACCAGCAGCACTGACTTCAGCATCTAGAACATACAGATGTAGCAGACCTACAGCAGACCCTAGCATTATCTCCGATAAATTCCCAAGTCTGTACTCCAATGGCTCAGAGTATGGAGGGAAAATCAGACTGTAGGGTGTATGCATACTTTATACAGCTCTGCTGTAGGTGCAGAATGTGTGATTGGCTAACTATGATGCATGCCACCTGGGTACAATATAATTAACATAATTTAATGGCCCTGTTTCAGCCGCACAGTATAGCTTATGCAAAGGTCAAAATGTCTATTTGAATACATCCGGTTTTCAGAATACTCTCAGCCAGGCGGCATGCCACACAAACCTGCTCACCTAAGCTTAAAAGAGCTTAGAAGTGAGAGGACACACCCACTGATGTATGTCAGCCACATTCTGTGTAAACATCAACATGGTGTAAGACCTTACACAAAGGGGATATGTGGACACAATTAGTCTTTTCTGCTATTCAATAACCCTACATCATTTGCATACTTATCCGTGCTGACAGCCTAGACACTACATGATTCATAGCCTTATTACCTTAGCAACAGCAGCAATGCACCATTGTAGGGACCCCACACAAGCTCCTACAATACATTTCTGTCACATAGTATAAAATTCTTTTTTTTCCCATTTTTTCTTCCCATGTTTGTGCACTGCTGAGTGTAGCGCAAACATGCCAAGATTATTAACAAAAAAATTATTAATATAACTTATTCACTTTAAACTTGCTGACATACACACTAATAGTTTTGCTCATTTGTGTATGTGGTCTTACATTTTCAGGGGATTTATGTCCACATTTCTACAGTTTTGCACCCCCTTTTGTCTGTCTCGACTTCTATACATGGAATTTTTCCGCATACAATAGGGACACTGACACAGGATCTGAACAGATGCCTTTATGCATGTTGCATCGCTCTACCTGCCTCAATTGCATGAGATTCACCTGCTTATGAGGCAATTTGCTTGCCACAGAAGTTTCTGTGTTTGCACACCCCTAAGCAGCACTAACTGAATCTAAAAATGTTTGTGCCCATGTAAGCATCACGGTGAGATGCCTGCACAAAAAAACATAATGCAGGCTTTATTGAATTCCCCCCAAAGTTTCACTGTGAGAGGTATGTCTTTAAAAATGAATGGACATTTTTCCTGTAATTCCAGATATGTGGTCTGATTAGCTCAGTGCTTTTGTTGTCCTGCTTACTATGTAGGAAAAACATGCAGAAGGCTCAGGGACCGTATATATGAGCATCTCTTGGACATAAGGAAAAATAAAACTACAAATGCATTGTATAAACATATAACTGATTTTTAATACACACAAATTTGGTTTTATGGTCATTGAGCAAGTTAACGGTGATCCCTAGGGTAAGATAACTAATGAAGACATAAATATTTGTGAACTGACGTGGCAGCTTAGATTAAATGCTATAATCTTCCCTGGTTTGAATGAAACTTACTTGATTAACCCAATTTTAAAATTAAAGCACTTTGGCACATTGTAATTTATGTTTTTTTTTTTAAATTGGTTTATTTCAAACATGCGGTTATATCTGTGTGGTATTTAAAACAGATTTAATGGTGCACTTTAGTTCTGATCAAGCTCTGAAATGAGTAAGAATAAAAGCTCTTAACTGGAATAAATTTGGTTACTACAACTGCTGGCTGTGTGTTGCTTTCTACTGGTGCTGCAACAGGTGTTGTTTTTACCTGGTCAGAGTATATTGAGAGTCCTGCCTTTTTATTTGATTTTATAATGGCTAGAAATGCTTTGTTGTTATATCGTAATGCTCAATTAATGGTATAGGGTTATAGTATTCCTTTTAGAGCTGGGCATTTTTCTGGGGAATTTACTAATTTATGGGCTGTAATAAATTGATGGTAGTTGAGGTGTCTTAAGTTTCAGCCACTTGAGGCTTTTTAGTGCTATGAAATGGTGGGCTTTTGAGGATTATTTTTAGCAGATTTTGAAATTTTGTTATAGGCAGTCGCTATATTATTTTTGGTGGTAAGGCTAAGATTTGTAAAGGTGAGTAAGGCATAGAGTAGAGATGGAAGTAAGTATCTTTGTGCTATGTTTTTTTTTTTTAAGTTATTAGTGAGAAATTTCATGGCCCTATAGAGAGATCCTAGTTTCCAGTTTGTTTCCCTGATGGCTAGAAGTAGGCGGTGGTTGTATCTAAGATTATCAGTGATGATTACGCCTGTGTGACTTACTGTAGTTTTGTTTTGTTGGCTAATTGGATATGAAAAGATTGTGGTTTGAGTATTTTTTAGGGTAAAATGCATGAATTGTGTTTTTTTTAGCTTTTAGGAACAAATCTGAGCTTATAGTCAGGATTCTATGGCTAGAAAGGCCTTTTGGTTGTTATCATGAAGGGTGTTAGTGTCTGGGCTGAGCAGATGAGAGTGGCATCATCTGCATATTGTACCAGGGTAGCACATTTAGTGGTGGAGTGTAGATTATTGATAAAAATATTGAAAAGTAGGGGTCCAAGAACTGATCGCTGAGGGACACTGACTGTGACAACATCAGAATAACCTTGTTTTATGTCACAGCTTGTTTCCTATTGGATAAGTAGCTATGGAACGAGGTTAATGATGGAGTATTGAGGCCTAGAGGGGCTCATTCCTCAAGGAGTTTCTGGTGTGAGATAATATTGATTGCTTTAGGTAGGTCTAGCATGACTGCTGAGACTAGTTTACCATTGTTTCAGGATTGATTAACTGTTTTGTAAAGTTTAAAAGGGTAGTAGGGGTGTTATGATTTGGCCAAAAGGCATGTTATGTCAAGGAAAGAAGGTTATGGTTGGTGAGGTCTTTGAGCAACTGGGTGAAGATACATTTTTTGTCAACTACCAAGATGGTTGGTTTCCCTTTTAGTAAGTATTTTTTTATTCTTGAGGTGGTACACTATCAGGTTTAATGGGTACTTTGTTGTTGGTAGGAGGATGTAGAATAGGGAAGGTTGAGGTGGAGTTTTGTTTGGTTAGTGAAAAGATGGAATTTACAAAGTGGGTGTTGAATTGAGTTGCTGTATTACCTCAGTATTTAAAAGTTATGATTGGGGGTGGAGGGCTGCCCGTAGTTAAGCAGTGACTTTAATGGCTGCCAGAACAGTTTGGTGGGTATCTTGTAGGGTTGTAAAATATTCTTTCTTGACATTAGGCATTTTTTGTGAGATTTCTGAGATATCTATAATCCTGTAGTGTTAGCTGAGTTTTATTTTTGTATATGCTTGCCAGGCCTGGTCTGTATTTAATAGCAGTTGCCTAGCAGTCTTTGTTAGCCAGGGTGCTGGAACAGATTTGGATCTTTTGTTTCTGAGTGAGCCCTGCTTATTTGGGATGGTTAGGAAGATATGATTTAAATAAGTACTTGCTTCATCTAATGGTAGTGGTTTTAAGCAGTTCCAGTTATATTGCTTTAGAGTTGTTGAAAAGCATTCATGGTTGAAATTCTGCAAATTACAGACTTGTTTGTGTGTTACTTGCATCTGAATGTTTAGCCACTGTCTGATAGTGTAGGTTGGCATATGGTCATAAATACTGTCTGGTAAGGTTCTAGTGGCATTAATACTGTGGAGCTTATTTTAAATAATCCAGTCTAGTGTGGTTTCTTTGCTAGATGCGTTGCGGGTCCTTGTAGTGATGCTTAATAGTTGTGAGAATCCAAATACATTTAGATTAGGTGAGATATTTGTTATTTGTTTCTAGTCATTTTTTTGTAACTTAAGATTATGGTGTCTTTTTTCATTTATATTGTGATACAGCCACTGATTGGTTCAAGTGGGAATTTATAGTCCCACTAGGCAGATTGATTTACTGTAATTGAGTCTGACTTGGATAATGGGAATTTCAGTGTTTTGAAATTTTGGGGTAGTTTGAGGATGTTGGATTACTTCAAGGGTGCTTTTTAAAAATGATTGCTACTCCACCCCCTCTTTTTTGTTAGTCTGTCTGACCTGATTACGTTATATCTTGGTATGGGGTGGGTGGTATTTCATTAATAGTTATTTCTGGTTTTAGTTAGGTTGCAGTAGCTATAAGTTTGTCTGGGTTTAGTGAGAGAGGATTGGATGGAGGTCATGGGTTTTGTTGTATATGCTTTTAAAATTTATGTTTATGAGAAATAGGTTGTGAAATGAGTTTTCATTTGGTAGAGGAGTTCTGAAGGTGTGTGGTTGCTTCTGACTGTATAATAGTGCTTGGGCCAGGGTTGGGTTAGATGTTCCTAATTTGGATCAGCTTAGTTATGGTATGCAGATATGTGTAGAACAAGCTAGCCTTTTTATGTCTATGTAGGTAGGTAGAGAATTATGACATACTGAGGTTTAAGTGTTTAAAGTCCATGTATTTAGTAGTGAGTGTGGTTATAGTTCAGGAGATATGGGTAAAAATGTGATGTGTTAGAGCACTGTTGTGGTTTTTTTTTTGTTTATTTAACATTTGTTGACTGGGAAAGTCCAACTACGACAGACTTGCATACCTCTCAACTGTACAGATTTTTGCAGAATGTCCAGATTTTTGCCTTATATTTTTGGTCCATTTTTCATAAAATTGTGGTTTTCTGGCAAATCAGTGGCAAATTAATAAAGACTGAAGTCAGAAAATTATGTATTTATTTATTTATTTAACATTTGATTAATGGGAACGTCCGACTGGACACAGGTCCTTTTTCAGCGGAGGTCCACAAAGAAAAGCTCCAGGAGTAACAATAAATTTTAATGCATGAATTACAATAATCAATAAAGTATAAAGTAAACAAAATGCAGTATACATAAGAAAATACAAATTTGTTACATCATGACAACAAAACCTAGGCTTTGAGCATAGCTAGTATTATATGTAAACTATGACTTATATCAGGATATAAGGTTAAGACAGTCCGGTGTGAATAAAAGATTAAACACTGGGGAAGAAGATGGATATGGTTGGGGTATACTGTGATGTATCAGAGCATTCACAAGGGGTTAGTACAGGAACAGAGCCACTTATTTTTTAGATAAGCTTTAAGTGATGGCTTAAAGTGGTTAGTGGATGAGACTGAGAGAATGGAGTTAGGAAGGGAGTTCCATATACAAGATATATAGCTGGAAAATAAAGATTCTTCTGGAGTATTGTTGTCCTTGGAGACAGTAAGTTCTTATTGTTAGAGTGAAATGGTCTGCTGGAACTGTAAGGAAAGATGAGATTTTGTAGTGCAGGGGATGTGGTTGGTTGTGTTACAATTTTGTGAGTTAGACAGAGTTGGTTATAAAGAATAATGTTGGGAAGTTCAAGCCAGTCTAGCATTCTTAAAGCTGCACAATGATATGTTCTATATCGGCAGTCAGATGCAAACTTAGTCATTTTATTATAACATGTTTCAAGCTTAGATAAGTCAGTTTTTCTAATATTAGTTAAAAGTGGAGAGGCATATAGTAGAGTGGAAATCAGATGGGTTCATGCTAATGTAATTTTGGCCATTTTGATCAGGAACCTTTTGTGCCTATATAGACTTCCAAGTTTCTTATGGATTTTTTAATTGTTAACGAGAAATCTAAGTCAAATTTTAGGTTATTGTCTATTTCCACTATAAGAAGCTTTGTATGGGTTGTTGGAGAGATCACAGTATTTTCTTTGGCTATTATGTAAAATGTTGGGCATGAGACAGATGTGTTATTAGGTTGGAAGAGTAATAATTTAGTTTTGTTTGGGTTCAGGATTAGATGGGCATTGGCTAACCATGTTTCAACAGAAGTGAAACATTCCTGTGTTTGCGAATGAAGAGCTGATAGAGAAGTGGCAGCAAAGATAAGTGTTGAATCAACTGCATACTGTATTATAGAACCATGTGGAGTAGCTATGTGTAGATTATTAGTCACAGATAAGTGCTGAATCATATGAATACTGTATTATAGAACCATGTGGAGTAGCTGTGTGTAGATTATTAGTCACAGATAAGTGCTGAATCATATGCATACTGTATTATAGAACCATGTGGAGCAGCTGTGCGTAGATTATTAGTCACAGATAAGTGCTGAATCATCTGCAAACTGTATTATAGAACCATGTGGAGTAGCTGTGTGTAGATTATTAGTCACAGATAAGTGCTGAATCATATGCATACTGTATTATAGAACCATGTGGAGTAGCTGTGTGTAGATTATTAGTCACAGATAAGTGTTGAATCATCTGCAGACTGTATTAGTGAACCATGTGGAGTAGCTATGTGTAGATTATTAGTCACAGATAAGTGCTGAATCATATGCATACTGTATTATAGAACCATGTGGAGTAGCTGTGTGTAGATTATTAGTCACAGATAAGTCCTGAATCATCTGCATACTGTATTATAAAACCATGTGGAGTAGCTGTGTGTAGATTATTAGTCACAGGTAAGTGTTGAATCATCTGCATACTGTATTATAGAACCATGTGGAGTAGCTGTGTGTAGATTATTAGTCACAGATAAGTGTTGAATCATCTGCATACTGTATTATAGAACCATGTGGAGTAGCTGTGTGTAGATTATTAGTCACAGATAAGTGTTGAATCATTTGCATACTGTATTGTAGAACCATGTGGAGTAGCTGTGTGTAGATTATTAGTCACAGATAAGTGTTGAATCATTTGCATACTGTATTATAGAACCATGTGGAGTAGCTGTGTGTAGATTATTAGTCACAGATAAGTGTTGAATCAACTGCATACTGTATTATAGAACCATGTGGAGTAGCTGTGTGTAGATTATTAGTCACAGATAAGTGTTGAATCATCTGCAGACTGTATTATAGAACACTGTGGAGAAGCTGTGTGTAGATTATTAGTCACAGATAAGTGTTGAATCATTTGCATACTGTATTGTAGAACCATGTGGAGTAGCTGTGTGTAGATTATTAGTCACAGATAAGTGTTGAATCATCTGCATACTGTATTATAGAACCATGTGGAGTAGCTGTGTGTAGATTATTAGTCACAGATAAGTGCTGAATCATCTGCATACTGTATTATAGAACCACGTGGAGTAGCTGTGTGTAGATTATTAGTCACAGATAAGTGTTGAATCATCTGCATACTGTATTATAGAACCATGTGGAGTAGCTGTGGGTAGATTATTAGTCACAGATAAGTGTTGAATCATCTGCAGACTGTATTATAGAACCATGTGGAGTAGCTATGTGTAGATTATTAGTCACAGATAAGTGCTGAATCATATGCATACTGTATTATGGAACCATGTGGAGTAGCTGTGTGTAGATTATTAGTCACAGATAAGTGCTGAATCATCTGCATACTGTATTATAGAACCATGTGGAGTAGCTGTGTGTAGATTATTAGTCACAGATAAGTGTTGAATCATTTGCATACTGTATTATAGAACCATGTGGAGTAGCTGTGTAGATTATTAGTCACAGATAAGTGTGCATACTGTATTATAGAACCAGGTGGAGTAGCTGTGTGTAGATTATTAGTCACAGATAAGTGCTGAATCATCTGCATACTGTATTATAAAACCATGTGGAGTAGCTGTGTGTAGATTATTAGTCACAGATAAGTGTTGAATCATCTGCATACTGTATTATAGAATCATGTGGAGTAGCTGTGTGTAGATTATTAGTCACAGATAAGTGTTGAATCATCTGCATACTGTATTATAGAACCATGTGGAGTAGCTGTGGGTAGATTATTAGTCACAGATAAGTGTTGAATCATCTGCAGACTGTATTATAGAACCATGTGGAGTAGCTGTGTGTAGATTATTAGTCACAGATAAGTGTTGAATCATTTGCATACTGTATTATAGAACCATGTGGAGTAGCTGTGTTTAGATTATTAGTCACAGATAAGTGCTGAATCATCTGCATACTGTATTATAGAACCATGTGGAGTAGCTGTGTGTAGATTATTAGTCACAGATAAGTGTTGAATCATCTGCATACTGTATTATAGAACCATGTGCAGTAGCTCTGTGTAGATTATTAGTCACAGATAAGTGTTGAATCATCTGCATACTGTATTATAGAACCATGTGCAGTAGCTCTGTGTAGATTATTAGTCAGAGATAAGTGCTGAATCATCTGCATACTGTATTATAGAATCATGTGGAGTAGCTGTGTGTAGATTATTAGTCACATATAAGTCCTGAATCATCTGCTTACTGTATTATAGAACCATGTGGAGTAGCTGTGTGTAGATTATTAGTCACAGATAAGTGCTGAATCATCTGCATACTGTATTATAGAATCATGTGGAGTAGCTGTGTGTAGATTATTAGTCACAGATAAGTGTTGAATCATCTGCATACTGTATTATAGAACCATGTGGAGTAGCTGTGTGTAGATTATTAGTCACAGATAAGTGTTGAATCATCTGCATACTGTATTATAGAACCATGTGGAGTAGCTGTGTGTAGATTATTAGTCACAGATAAGTGTTGAATCATTTGCATACTGTATTATAGAACCATGTGGAGTAGCTGTGTGTAGATTATTAGTCACAGATAAGTGTTGAATCATTTGCATACTGTATTATAGAACCATGTGGAGTAGCTGTGTGTAGATTATTAGTCACAGATAAGTGTTGAATCATCTGCATACTGTATTATAGAACCATGTGGAGTAGCTGTGTGTAGATTATTAGTCACAGATAAGTGTTGAATCATCTGCATACTGTATTATAGAACCATGTGGAGTAGCTGTGTGTAGATTATTAGTCACAGATAAGTGTTGAATCATCTGCATACTGTATTATAGAACCATGTGGAGTAGCTGTGTATAGATTATTAGTCACAGATAAGTGTTGAATCATCTGCATACTGTATTATAGAACCATGTGGAGTAGCTGTGTGTAGATTATTAGTCACAGATAAGTGTTGAATCATCTGCATACTGTATTATAGAACCATGTGGAGTAGCTGTGTGTAGATTATTAGTCACAGATAAGTGTTGAATCATCTGCATACTGTATTATAGAACCATGTGGAGTAGCTGTGTGTAGATTATTAGTCACAGATAAGTGTTGAATCATCTGCATACTGTATTATAGAACCATGTGGAGTAGCTGTGTGTAGATTATTAGTCACAGATAAGTGTTGAATCATCTGCATACTGTATTATAGAACCATGTGGAGTAGCTGTGTGTAGATTATTAGTCACAGATAAGTGTTGAATCATCTGCATACTGTATTATAGAACCATGTGGAGTAGCTGTGTGTAGATTATTAGTCACAGATAAGTGTTGAATCATCTGCATACTGTATTATAGAACCATGTGGAGTAGCTGTGTGTAGATTATTAGTCACAGATAAGTGTTGAATCATCTGCATACTGTATTATAGAACCATGTGGAGTAGCTGTGTGTAGATTATTAGTCACAGATAAGTGTTGAATCATCTGCATACTGTATTATAGAACCATGTGGAGTAGCTGTGTGTAGATTATTAGTCACAGATAAGTGTTGAATCATCTGCATACTGTATTATAGAACCATGTGGAGTAGCTGTGTGTAGATTATTAGTCACAGATAAGTGTTGAATCATCTGCATACTGTATTATAGAACCATGTGGAGTAGCTGTGTGTAGATTATTAGTCACAGATAAGTGTTGAATCATCTGCATACTGTATTATAGAACCATGTGGAGTAGCTGTGTGTAGATTATTAGTCACAGATAAGTGTTGAATCATCTGCATACTGTATTATAGAACCATGTGGAGTAGCTGTGTGTAGATTATTAGTCACAGATAAGTGTTGAATCATCTGCATACTGTATTATAGAACCATGTGGAGTAGCTGTGTGTAGATTATTAGTCACAGATAAGTGTTGAATCATCTGCATACTGTATTATAGAACCATGTGGAGTAGCTGTGTGTAGATTATTAGTCACAGATAAGTGTTGAATCATCTGCATACTGTATTATAGAACCATGTGGAGTAGCTGTGTGTAGATTATTAGTCACAGATAAGTGTTGAATCATCTGCATACTGTATTATAGAACCATGTGGAGTAGCTGTGTGTAGATTATTAGTCACAGATAAGTGTTGAATCATCTGCATACTGTATTATAGAACCATGTGGAGTAGCTGTGTGTAGATTATTAGTCACAGATAAGTGTTGAATCATCTGCATACTGTATTATAGAACCATGTGGAGTAGCTGTGTGTAGATTATTAGTCACAGATAAGTGTTGAATCATCTGCATACTGTATTATAGAACCATGTGGAGTAGCTGTGTGTAGATTATTAGTCACAGATAAGTGTTGAATCATCTGCATACTGTATTATAGAACCATGTGGAGTAGCTGTGTGTAGATTATTAGTCACAGATAAGTGTTGAATCATCTGCATACTGTATTATAGAACCATGTGGAGTAGCTGTGTGTAGATTATTAGTCACAGATAAGTGTTGAATCATCTGCATACTGTATTATAGAACCATGTGGAGTAGCTGTGTGTAGATTATTAGTCACAGATAAGTGTTGAATCATCTGCATACTGTATTATAGAACCATGTGGAGTAGCTGTGTGTAGATTATTAGTCACAGATAAGTGTTGAATCATCTGCATACTGTATTATAGAACCATGTGGAGTAGCTGTGTGTAGATTATTAGTCACAGATAAGTGTTGAATCATCTGCATACTGTATTATAGAACCATGTGGAGTAGCTGTGTGTAGATTATTAGTCACAGATAAGTGTTGAATCATCTGCATACTGTATTATAGAACCATGTGGAGTAGCTGTGTGTAGATTATTAGTCACAGATAAGTGTTGAATCATCTGCATACTGTATTATAGAACCATGTGGAGTAGCTGTGTGTAGATTATTAGTCACAGATAAGTGTTGAATCATCTGCATACTGTATTATAGAACCATGTGGAGTAGCTGTGTGTAGATTATTAGTCACAGATAAGTGTTGAATCATCTGCATACTGTATTATAGAACCATGTGGAGTAGCTGTGTGTAGATTATTAGTCACAGATAAGTGCTGAATCATCTGCATACTGTATTATAGAACCATGTGGAGTAGCTGTGTGTAGATTATTAGTCACAGATAAGTGTTGAATCATCTGCATACTGTATTATAGAACCATGTGCAGTAGCTGTGTCTAGATTATTAGTTACAGATAAGTGTTGAATCATCTGCATACTGTATTATAGAATCATGTGGAGTAGCTGTGTGTAGATTATTAGTCACAGATAAGTGTTGAATTATCTGCATACTGTATTATAGAACCATGTGGAGTAGCTGTGTGTAGATTATTAGTCACAGATAAGTGTTGAATCATCTGCATACTGTATTATAGAATCATGTGGAGTAGCTGTGTGTAGATTATTAGTCACAGATAAGTGTTGAATCATCTGCATACTGTATTATAGAGCCATGTGGAGTAGCTGTGTGTAGATTATTAGTCACAGATAAGCATTGAATCATCTGCATATTGTATTATAGAACCATGTGGAGTAGCTGTGTGTAGATTATTAGTCACAGATAAGTGTTGAATCATCTGCATATTGTATTATAGAACCATGTGGAGTAGCTGTGTGTAGATTATTAGTCACAGATAAGTGTTGAATCATCTGCAGACTGTATTATAGAACCATGTGGAGTAGCTGTGTGTAGATTATTAGTCACAGATAAGTGTTGAATCATCTGCAGACTGTATTATAGAACCATGTGGAGTAGCTGTGTGTAGATTATTAGTCACAGATAAGTGTTGAATCATCTGCAGACTGTATTATAGAACCATGTGGAGTACGTGTGTGTAGATTATTAGTCACAGATAAGTGTTGAATCATCTGCATACTGTATTATAGAACCATGTGGAGTAGCTGTGTGTAGATTGTTGATAAAGAGGGAGAAAATGAGAGGGCCTAAGATAGATCCTTGGGGGACACCAATGGATAAAGGAAGGCATGGAGATAGGTCACCTTGCCATAGAACAGATTGTTGATGGCCAGATAAATAGTCATTAAAACAATCTGTGGCAGATGATGAGAAGAATAGTTCAAATGGTACATCTATTAGTTTGGAATGGGAGAACATATCAAAAGCTTTTGATAGGTCTAGAAAGATGGCAAATACAAAGTTGTTGATATTCCTGTGATGGTTTATGGTATTAGTGAAGGATAAGAGAGCTGTAGTGGTGCTATGCGATGGGCGAAACCCATGCTGAGTGTTTGAGAGAAGGTTATTTGTTAGTAAGAATTTCTTGACCTGGAGATGAATACACCATTTGAGTAGCTTTGAAAGAGGTGAAAGAATAGCAATTGGATGATAGTTTGTCAGTTCTGTGGAAGGTGCCCCTTTATGAAGTGGGATTACATGGGAGATTTTCCACAGTCGAGGAACTTTGTTTTCAAGAATGGATCTATTTATAAGGATTGATACTAGGAAGGATATAGGTTAAGTTGCAATTTTGAGGTATTCACTGGGTAAGTTATCTATGGCAAGCGTAGTTGGTTTTAGTTTCTGAAGTAGTTTTTTTATAGTGGCTGTAGGAACTGGGGAGAAAGAGAATGAGGCATTGCTAGTTGTAGACTTGGCTGGTTTGGTATCAGGAATAGGGTTTTCTACTTGGAAAGAACAATTATAGATTAAGTAAAATGTTTCTTAAAAATGATAGCTATGCTATCAGAATTGTTGTGGATATTTGGGGTTGGTGTAGTAGACTTTCCTGGGTGAAGGATTGAATTTATAGCAGGCCAGAGTTTTTGAGGGCTTTTTTGATATGTGTTTTGAATGTTATGATAGAATGTATTTTATCA
This sequence comes from Protopterus annectens, assembly GCF_019279795.1. NCBI lineage: Eukaryota > Metazoa > Chordata > Ceratodontiformes > Protopteridae > Protopterus > Protopterus annectens. The sequence goes on from NC_056730.1 coordinate 200,408,585, forward strand.
TCTTTTATTTGGCTTTTTTGCCTTATTTCTAAGTTCCTGATACTGTTGTTTGGAAACTACTGTGTTAGTCTTACGCCATTCTTTACAGGCTTTATCTCTAGTTTTCAGAAGGGCCTTAGTGTGTCTGCTTTGCCATGGGACATAGTTTGATTTTACTCTGATGGTTCTAACAGGGGCATGTCCATTTAATATATCGAAAAAGGATTTATTAAAGTGGTTCATTGCTTTATCTAGGTCAATGTATTAGAGTGGAGTCCAATTGCACTTTTGTAGGTCAGCTAGGAAGTTGTCAGGATTAAAGTTATGTTTTTTTCTAAGTTGTTTAAACATAGTACGTTTTGGTAGGAATATGTGTTGTTGTATAAGAAATGTGGGTACGTGGTTGCTCAGACCATCAGGAAGGCAACCTGATTGGTATGAGTGAGAGGAGTTATTTAGTATTATACAATTCCTCCCCTAAAACGTGCACGCTGATTGGCCAGCCCAACCAGCGTGCCCGTTGTAAATCCCTCAATATACTAACGGGAAAAGGTCCGGTAAAACTCTGTCTCGCTATGTTAAAAGAGTTTAACATAGCGACACAGGTTTAAAAAAAGCAACGGAGATCTCCGTTGCTTTTTTTAAAGCTGTCTCGCTATGTTAAACTCCTTTAACATAGCGACACAATGTAAAAGCAACGGAGATCTTGCGATCTCCGTTGCTTTTTTTTTTTAAAGCTGTCTCGCTATATTAAATGGGTTTAACATAGCGAGACAGCTTTAAAATAAGCAACGGAGATCTCTGTTGCTTTTTTAAACCTGTGTCGCTATGTTAAACTCTTTTAACATAGCAAGACAGTTTTAGGGGAGGAACTGTATAATTTACAATATAGTCTGTTATGGAAAGATGGCATGCTTCCTGTAACAATGGAAGAGGCTACAGAATATAGTTAATAAGGCAAACTGGAAGTTAGTGAGGGTATTAGAGAGCATAAAAGGTTGTGAAAGGATAGTTACTTTAATGAGAGTTTCTTAGATGACCCTGAAAAGAACAAGAGGGTCAAGAAAAGAGCTGTTAGAGGCAATTTTAGTATAAGATTTGAACAAAGAGAACCTGAAGTAAAGCAAGCATCCGGTGTACTAGTAATAGGTGCTTCAATGCTTTGATAATGCATTAGATCATTGTGCTGCATCAGTATGGAAAATGTCACTGTTATGAGTCTGGAAAGAAGTAGATTTCAGATTATAGCTGTCTCGCTATATTAAATGGGTTTAACATAGCGAGACAGCTTTAAAATAAGCAACGGAGATATCCGTTGCTTATTTTAAAGCTGTCTCGCTATGTTAAACCCATTTAACATAGCGAGACAGTTTTTTTAAAAAAAAAGCAACGGAGATCGCAAGATCTCCGTTGCTTTTTACTGTTTTGCTATGTTAAATGGGTTTAACATAGCGAGACAGCTTTACAATAAGCAACGGAGATCTCTGTTGCTTATTTTAAAGCTGTCTCGCTATGTTAAACCCATTTAACATAGCAAAACAGTAAAAAAAAGCAACGGAGATCTTGCGTTCTCCGTTGCTTTTGCCCACAGCTCTGATGTATTGTGTAGGCATGTGCAGTACATCAGAACTGCCGCAGAATACCAGACAGCTGCGAAAGGACAGTAAAGAGGCATTATACAATGCCATTATTTAAGAAAAGTAATTATTTCTTTTCTTAAATAATGTCATTAATATAGCAATAACCACTTCTGGGTGGTAATGCTGGATTACCACGGTTGGCTTTGTTTGGTCCCTTGGGCTTCGCCCTCGGGACCAAACCACGCCAACCGTGGGTAAATCCAGCATTACCCACACCCAGGTGTGGGTTATTGCTATAATATCCAATGTGAGGTTGATTGTTTTTTACTAGCTTTATCTATTTGGGTATGTTCTTGATTAGTTTGTATAAAAGCATGCATGTTTATGTGATGGATGGAGAGATGTGTATCACATGCAAGCCAGTCTAAATTAAAATTACCCGGTATGAATGTCTCCTGACGAAGGGTACTACTTGCCCAGTGCAAAAGATGTTCTATAGTTGGGGTATTATTTCCAAGTGGGATATAGCAGCCAGTTATATTAAGTGTTTGTCTTGAATTTATAGTTAGTGTGGTATAGATGATTTCTGCACTGAGTTTTGGGGTTTTGCAGTCAAGGAAAGTTAAAGTGAGATGGTCTTTAAAGAGGATATCAAATCCACCTGCTCTTTTGTTGAGTCTATCCACCAGGAGTATGGCATAACCTGGGGGTAGTACTTCATCATCTTTTGTCTGGTTTTAGCCATGTTTCAGTGATTATTACTATGACTGGGGAGTATATGGATATAGTGGCATGGAGGATGTTTAATTTGTTGGCTATACTTTAATATTAATATTTATTAGCAATAGGTCTGATTTTTGTCTGTTTAGGATTGGATGTGTAGGGGTGTTGAGACTAGAGTGACTAGGAGGGTTGGTGTTATCTGAGAGTGGCCCATGGTTTGGGTGGAGGTCACCACTAAACAGTAGCTTGAAGGTAATGTTGGTAAGTAATCTCAATCATTTCATAAGCTCATTGTTGAACAACTGAGGGTGATAGTGATTATCTTTAGTAGGTATTATTTTAAGTGGAAAATATTGGAGGCTAGTAATATTGACAAGTGTAGAAGACATGGTGAGATATGTGTATGGAGTAGTAGGTTAGGTGGGTTTGCGGTGTGATGAAAAGTGGGTGTCTGGAATGTGTTGCAGTGATATGAGTGTAATAAGAAGGGATAGGTGAAGCATGAGCATGTTATAGGTCTAGGAGGAGGAACCAGGATAACAGAAAGTACATGTAATTGGATGGATAGAGTGAGGGAATGTCAGCCTAGTTAATATGAGAAGAAGCGCTGGGGTCGGGTGAGATATGGGGGCAGGGTGGGGTAGTGGAGTGACCCAAAGGGTGAATTGACTGGGCAGAGCGAGCCCCAGCAGGAGGCAGTCCAAAAAAATCTATCAGGAGCCAGGAAATGTAAGTAAAACAATGCACTACGTCAGAGCTTTTAATCTTACAGAGAAGAAATGTTGGTAGCAAGCTCTTTAGCATGAATAGAGTTAGGGGAATTGGGAGAGAACTAAAGTTTTGTTTTGGAATAGTTTTCATCTTAGACTCTGGATCTCACCTGTTTGCATACAGACATTTGACATAATGACATACATTTGAGTTTCAGACTTCATACCCATGAGACACTTTGTGCTAATTCAAAACCTGTTATTCTATCAATGTTCTAGGTTTGTAAAAGCAATATTTAAAAATTGTATGCATTTTTGTGCATTTGTCCCCCCATTATTTATGGATTTGTCCAGATTTTTTGCTTTAAGGGGTAGAGATGTTTGGGACAATGCTTATTTTCAGTAAAAGCCCAGGAAGAAACACTCCAGGTGCATGTCTTTAGAATGTGTGAGAAAACAAAAGTACCTGGAGAAAACCCACACAGACTCACAGAGGACTTGCAGAGTCTACACAGAAAGCACGCTACTGAGAATCGAATGAGAGAACCTCTTATAGTGAGGTGAAAACATTAACTGGTGCACCACTGTGCTGGATTGTGGATTTGTGATAGAGAAATTGTGTGGATACAAGTCCGATTGTAAGATTGTGATGTGTATGAGGTGGATGAGTAGTGCTATGGTGATTGCAAAAGAATGTTTTGCTCTTGAAAGGAATGTAAGATATATTATGCACTTCATGATTGTGGGCGTAGTGCTTGTTGTAGTGGAGGACCACTAGGTTATTGTGTAGTGCATGTTTACAGTGGTCATTGTATATTATTGAAAGCTGCAAGTGTATTAGACCAGGTGTTGTTAGAGGCTATTTGTTAATTGTGATGTGCGGGCATGGGTTGGAAAGTATAGATGTAGGTGTATTGTGAGTGTATGGGAACTGGAGGTAGGGTAGGGGAGTGTAGCAGAGCCTGAGTGGAGCGAGGTTGGAATGGAGTGGTGCCCACACACAGAGTACAGTATTCTTGAGAAAAAATACTCAATGGAGCTGCATTTATAAGTAAGGTGAGCTTATTACAGCATTATTACAAAGATTAATCTAACACAAGCAAAGTGTATTTTGTGCCAGTGTTTCTAATACTAAAGAAAATATCAGCAGACAGTAGTATGTTAGCCAGTATATTGAGGTAAACTGCCTTACCAAGCTTGATTTAAGTTAGGTTGTTAGACCTTTCATCTAGAATAAGATGTTACTGCTGGAAATAGGGTGCTTAAACGATATGTTGTCTTTATGTTTGTATGCAAGTTATGCTATTGTTATCTGTATAACTATTAGGTGGAAAAATATTGATTTAGTTTTAGTAGCTGGGGCTGGAGCCCTTTAGTAGTGTGCACACTGTAAGATAGCTAGACACATTAAATAGGCAGTACATCAGTAGTTTATGATTATGAGTTAATCATTAATCATACTTCAAATGTTCTTTTCTGCTGTTGGGGGGGTCTTGGTTTTAGATGAGTGGTCTCACCAAGTATATTTGCAAAGTTTTCAGGAAGTTGATGTTGATGCATTATGTAAATATTTAGTTTTACTGTCTACAGCTAAAAGATAAGAAAACAGGCAGAGTAAAACATAGTTAGCAGACAAAAAGAGAAAAATTAAACTTAAACTGTGCTTAATGTTGGAAAGAGCTGTATATGTTAGTAATATATACACAAATATACCCCCTAACTTCACTGTTCTGTAAGGTCCTTTGGAAATTATTAATAAACACCTTTGTAGGGACTTCGGGGTACAGGACAGTGAAACAATGATAGTATGTAAATGAGTAAACAGCTTTGACAAAGTAGAGCAGTTTAATCCGCATTTTTAAGTAGAACAGGTTAACCCAGAATTATGTGTGCTACAAAACACTTATGTCTTTGTCCCTACTAACAGTTGTAGGTAGTAATTAATGTCTGACAGTTAAACACATATAGTAGAGTACTGAATACAGTCTGTTTTCTGAAATACTCACAGAAACCATGTCCATAAAAGTATAAACATATAGACTCCTGTGCCATGTACTGTAACTGTCACTTGCCAGGGATAGTTACAAAAAAATCTGTATTATAATACTAAACATACCAACATGCAGGTTGGCAACAATAGTCATTATAGGTGATAGTATATAAAGAGAGCAACGGGTGACTATAATACTTGTCAACTTAACACAGTGGCTGTCCAGGGGTGTAATTTCTCTATGGACAAATTAATGAAGTGTCTCAGATTATTAGGAAGAATATAATGCCTATTTTATATATCCAAACGACTACAAAAAAAAAATATGTAACATAAAATTAAAATATGCTTCACCACTATCACATCTGACAGACGCTATGCCTATATGTATGTTTGGCAAAAAGCAGGCTAAGTAAGAAATGTGATACATTCAATGCATGTTAAATGACCAACAACACTAGCAAAATCATATGGATCACTGATATTGCAACAGAAACAAGAAAAAAAAAAAAAAACAAGTGCAATTGTCTAACACAATGCATGGCAAACACAGAAAACAAGTACCAAAGCATGGCTTGTTCTCAAGAAATACTACTGTATTTATGCTAGCACTAATCATCCTGTTTTTATCAAATAATTCTGCATTTTACACCCCATTAAATGTTTAATGGATTATTCAACCAGTATCTGTCTATATTCAGTGTTAAGAGTCTTAAAAGGGATTTCAAAAGCTGAAAATATGTACTTTAAAAACACCAGGAGTAGACTGCAAGTTAAATAGCATCTCACAGCCATAACTAATGTTTCTATACTTTACATGCCTTTAACACGAGATAAATAACAATATTGAAGTTTTATGCCACAAATCAACTTTTTAGCCGGGCAAGTAGGAAGTACAATGCCTGGAGTCAGAGAAGAATTGTTATGCAATAGATATACTTATCCCTACCTACTGCAAACAATTGTCATATTTCAGATTTTTTTTTCATAGGTAGGAATCATGCATGTTGTCAGAGTACACTGCTGATAGCTTCATTGTTGTATAATCTGCTACACACACAAGATGCATACTCAGCGACTGCCACCACTCCATTTTACATACACATTCCCATCTTCACTTTGCGCCCTTATTATTTATGCATTTATAGATTGATTGGTTGACATTTATTTACTGGGAAAGTCATATGTCCACCTTTTCAGTTTTAGCCCTGGGAGAAAATCCCCAAGGTAACAATTTAAAGCAAATAGTGACATACCTGTAGAGACTAACAAAGAGTTTTACATTACGCTAGCACAACAGTAGAAGGGAATAAATAAGCCTATCTATGTATCCTTTAAGTGCATGTAATGTTCCACATCTCTTCCATCTCTACATCCTGAGTACGCTTTCTCCACCTGCTCCTTGTTCTCTGGAATGCCTGTTTAGAAACATCATCCATCCACAACATTATCCATGAAAAAGTACTTTTGGAAATCCAGAGACTAGTTATTTTTTGCAGACTTGTATATTTCCCTCTCCTTACTGGCTTTCATGTAGAGGATCCGCTTTTCACACTGCCTTAACATGATTGAAAGCACTGAAAGCATATTGACTTGTTGAATGCAGTATTGGGTAATGCAAAAATCAAAAATGTTTACTGTGGCTACTTTTACTGAACCCGAAAGAAATCATTTTGAAGTGACACACACCCCTGTATAGGTACAGGAGGTTATGACCCATTCGAGTCGCCCCCGGACAATTCGGCCCTGACCTATTCAACCCCAGACAGTTGAACCCAAACAAAATATTACAAAAAAATGTTAAAAAGAAGTTTATAACACATTGTAAACAATAAACAGAGATATACTACGTAGAAAAAACAATAAATGGAAACAACAGACTAGTTCATAGTTTCCGTTCAACGTTGTCATGCAGTAAAGACAGTTATAGCAGATAAAAAAGCAATGAATGGAAAGTATGGACTATAAAAATAATAATCATGACCTCTGGAATACAAAGGTTGCTATAGTTTGCAGTTTCTGTTCAATGTTCTCCTCCAGTAAACACAGATATAATACATAAAGAAAAACTGAATGGAAACTGCTTATTATAGAAATAATAATCATAAGATCAGGATTTCAAAAGTTGATATAGTTCTTAATTACAGTTGAATGTAGTACTAGAGATTAACAGCTGAAAGCGAAAAAGTCAACCCAATTTACAGACCACAAAAAATGCATTTTAGATTCACCACTAACAGATAAACCAATGGTCTGTGGAAGATGTAGTCTAGTGATTGCCCAGTCTAGGCACAAGCATGAACAGTGAAAAATAATAAAAAAGTCATGTCATAACAACTTAGTATAAATTTAAAAAAGCGTATAATGTAAAATATTGGGCCGGATTCAGGAAGGCTTACACGGAGTTCAAGAGTAGTGTAAGCCTCCGTGTAAGCCTCCCGATTCAGGAACAGCCCAAATCTCCATGTAAGAGACAGCTAACACGTCTCTTACATGGACTGGGCGTGGAAATGCTCAATACCTCATTTGCAGCTCAAAGATATGCAAATGAGGTATCTGAGCGATCCACGAAGCAGAAACCAGTCCATGTAACGGACGTGTTAGCTGCAGAAATGTACTCAGCTGACAACTGAGTACATTTCTGCAAAATTAAAAACGGAGCTATGTCATCTCCAAATAAAGGGTGCATTTGTTTTATTAAGCATGCCAATGGCCAAATATGTGGCCATTGGCATGAAAAAGTGTTGCAAAAATATGTAATATAACTTTTTTTTTTTCACTGGGTTTTGAGGTTTAACTGCAGCGCACACCCGCGCAAACGGGGTGCGCTACCTAAAACTAAAAACCGAAGCTTATAAGCCCACAATTGTGGGATTTATGTATTACATGTAATGTCAATGGAGGGACTTGCAGACCAAAAAAAATATGGCCTCCGTTTAGTGGTTGTCAAGGGGGGGAAGCTCCGTGTAAGACATGTAACTAGTCATTACTAGGCAATCCTATGTAAATGAGGGTTACAATACTGAATCACACTGCCACATAGGTAATGAGCACTTTCTGAGTAGTGTAAGAGTTAGAGAAGGGGGAGGAACAGAGTAAGAGGTAGGTGACATCACGGGGGGGAAGGATAGATACAAATGTACCAGATTGGAGGGCAATGTAAGGTGAAAGATGACAGACAGACTTCAGGGAGGGAGGTGTGTCCCAACAGAACACTAGGAAAGTCAAGAAATTGAATGTTTACGCTATCCCTACACTGAAAGTTTCTTGATATATGTGCATGCGCGCGTGTGCGCGCGTGTAAGGCAGGTTCAACATGTGGGAGCGTGTTGCAAACCGTGTACAACGGTTTGCGCGGGTGTGCACGTGTTTAAGGCAGTGTGCGCGCGTTTTAACATGAATCAGCCTAGTTCACACCGTGTAAGGATGTGTGCGCGCGTGTAACACCGTGTAGAGATGTGTGCACGCGTTTAAGTGACTGTGAGCATGTTTAAGCTGGTGTGCACTTTGCTCCCCCTCAGGAAACAGAGAGGAAACAGGAAACAACTAAATTACACGGAAACTGCCAGAGGATACTGCTGCAGTTAATTGTTGGAAACAATTGGAAGCAGGCAATTATGCAGGCAGACTAGAAGCCCAACCCAGCACTTAAAACACAGCAAAGAGCAGTGCAGGGTGTTTCTCACAAGAGATACTGCAAGAAAGTAAGCTATCAGAATTGAAAACTGAAAAAGCTGAACTCAGAGCAGAAATACTAGGGGCTGCCATAGCTGTTATAATCAGGCAAAGGCGAATTGCTGAGGGTGGTGTCAATGCAGATGCTGACAGACAACCCAGAGTGAGGAGAAGGAGAAGAGTATACAGGCCCAGGGTCACCTACCATGGGTTACATGAGCTGGAGATAGTAGAGCGCTACAGAGTGGACAGAGACCTTCTGCAGCAGATTGTTGAGCTGTGCAGGCCACATCTCACACACAGAACAAACAGAGGGGAACCCATCCCAGTGGAAACCAAGGTATGTGTTGGCCTAAGAATACTAGCAACAGGTACCTTCCAGAGACCAACTGGTGATATGATGGGGATATCACAGGCATCAGCCTCCAGGGTACTGCACCAGTTCCTGGATGCCATGTCAGCACATGTCGGTGATCATATATATGTCCCTAATGACCGTGAGGTTGTGGCCAGCAATATGCGTCTCTTCCAGCAAATAGCGGGATTCCCTGAGGTGCTGGGTGCAATAGACTGCACGCGTCGCATCAAAGCACCAGCTGGTGAGCGGGGTAGAGTCTACATTAACTGCAAGGGATACCCCTCCATCAACTGCCAGGTTGTGTGTGATTCCCAGGGCATAATAATGAATGTGTGTGCTGGCTGCCCTGGGAGCTACCACGATTCCCACATCTGGCATCTGACGCAGCTGTACCAATCATTTGCCAGTGGGGACTTCCCACACGGACACCTAGTGGGGGATGCAGGTTATGCACTTGAGCCGTGGCTGATGACACCCATCAGAAATGCACACACACCTGAACAGGAACGCCATAATGAGGCACATGCACAAACACGTAATGTCATAGAGCATGTGTTTGGGCTGCTCAAGTCACGGTTCCAGTGTCTGAACACATCTGCTGGAGCCTTGCAGTACACACCAACTACATGTACCCAAATGGTCATGATATGTGATATGCTACATAATATGATCCTGTGGAAACAGCTGCAGCAGGACCAGCACAGGGCTGGGCCTAACATCCCCCCACCATTGCCAAGGCCACCACAGGCAGAGGGTGACTCGGAGGAGGAACAACCTGACCTTGTGCCAGTAGGCAGAAGGAGGCGTGCCCAGTATGCCCTGGCCTTGGCAAAGAGGCAACGCATAGCACATACACTTGGTCAGTAGGAACACTGGGACTGATACCCGCTCTGACTCACTCATATAGTAACAGGGATGCCTAACATGACACAACCTGCTTCCAAACATGTACAGGGAGTGTAGTATGTGCATCCGACAGAGGCAGCCCTGCAGCACCACCTGAGGCATGAATGCCATGTGTTAAGTAATGTAATGCCATGTACCATATGCACACCTGAGGACCAGACTAACATCCACCCTCACCAATCATAAACCACAAAAAACACAATCCTACCTCATAGGTACCACAAGCGATAGTAACCTAGATGTAATGCTACCCAATGCCAGAAGTATAAATGCGTGCAGTGTAAACGCACACAGTATAGAGAATGTAGATACCAGTGCTGTAATAGAAAACAGGGTCAAAGCCCACATCAGCACCCTGACACTACCAGGTCACACTTCTGTCCTAATAGCAGGAACTGCCCCAGGCCTACACTGGCAACGTGTCAAACGAAATATTACTGTCAACCTGGGTGCCCAGGACCCTGATAACCTCTTCTGTGCTTAGAGGATTGCCACCTAGATGGGAACTAGGGGTAACCCTGTTGTTCCTGAAGGGTATGACTATGCATTGTTTAGCGTTTAACGTAAGGCCATGGCTCTGGCACCAGTTATCTGTGTCTATGAGACCCTTCTGAAGGATGTCTGTGTGAGATGGGTTTCCAACTATGGTTCGCAGTTTGCAGTCATCTTCAAACTGTGTCAGCCATAATCCTCCTGTGTTTGCTCGTACTTCTGAAAAGTAGATGCTGAACAAATGTGGGCCCAGGAATGAGCCCTGTGGGACACCACTTGTGACAGCTCTGGAGTGTGACATGGCACCAGCAACTTTGACCCTGTGTGTTCTGTCACTTAGCCAGTTTGCAATCCATGCTGTGATGTATGGGTTCACAATTAAGCTGGTGATGTTTTCAATGATACCTGAGTGGGGTATTGTGTCGAAAGCCTTTGCCAGGTCAAGGTAGGCTGTGTGGACTGCCTTGCCCACGTCAATGGCCTGGGTGACTGTCTTGAAAAAGTCAACCAAGTTTAAAAGGCATGATCTGCCCTTGACAAAGCCAAACTGGATTGGATCCAACGTCTGCAAGTCCCCTATGTCTTCATGTATTATTCCCATTATGATCCTCTCCATAGCTTAGCAGAACAGGCCTGTCAAGCTGATGGGATGGTAGTTTCCGGGGTTGGTGGAGGCACCTCCTTTGTGAAGTGGGTCCACCATTGCTGTATGCCACTCCTTGGGCACATATCCTGAGGTGAGGCTAAGATTAAACAGCTGCCCCAACTGCGGGTGTAATTCCTCATTGAGTTCATGGAGCACACAACTGGGGACACCATCTGGTCCCATGGATAAAGTGTTTTCCACCTTGGATAGAGCAGTTCTCACCCCAGCATTGGAGATGTTTGGGGGGCTACAATCCTCTGGTGTAGATACCCCCCCAGTTGGGGGGAGGGGGGGAGAGAAATCTGCACTGAACCTGTCAGCCAGTATGTTGGCAATGTCTGTAGATTCAGTGATATTTACATCATTCCGAACTAATTTCGAGCATATCTGGGAGTTCCCTCCCAGGTTTCAAACATAGGTAAAAAAGGCCTCATGATTGTCCCTTGAGTCCTGAGTGGGTTTACTCTCAAAACTCGCCTTGGATGATTGTATGGGGGAACCCAGTGTTTTACTCATAATGAGCAGGGGTGTCTTCCCTTCTACGGATTTCGCTCTATCTTGTAGTAGCTCCTTCCTTCTGTTGTAGAGCTTGTTTATGGCTAGGGTCCACCAGACTGGATGCTTGCCTGTGGTACAAAGAGTCTTTGTCTTGTTTGGGATTGCCTGATCCATGCAGTCCTGGAGGTGCTGGTAGAAGGCATTTGTATGTGATACAGCAGCTTGGGTAATGGTGTCCGCTGGCTTGGGGGCCTTGAAAGAGACCACACCAGTCCGTAGAAATGTGAAGTCGGCATCTGAGAAGGTCTTCACTGTTTGTTTTTCTATCTGGGGTGTGGGTGGGATGTGGACTCCCACTGAGATTAGTCCATGATCTGATCTCACCAATGATGGGTATACTTCTGGTGTTGAACAGTGTGACCCCATGTTCATGATGATGAGTTCTAGTATGTTGTCTCCACTTGTGGGGATGGTGACCAGTTGTTCCATGGCATTTGAGTGTATGAACCCTTGGAACCTTTGTGTTAGAGTGTTGTGGCTTGATTAGTGATCCCAGTCTATATTTGGATAGTTGGAATCACCTAGTAGGATGGTGTTTGGAGATACATATATCCCCTCCAGTGTTTTCAGGACAGCTGTGTGAGGTACCTGAGTTTGAGAGGGAGGCATGTAACATGCTACAAACTGCAGAGCAGTCTTGCCTACGGTTACTGGCACCTGGATGGTCTCCGATGCATCGTGTGTTGCCACCAACCTCGAGGTGAGGGTGTCCTTGATGAATATGGACACCCACCCTCCTTTCTTGGTGTTGTCCGGATTCGGTGCGGAACGCATGATATGAGGTAACACCCGATAGTGCCGGGGTGCTGTCAGAAGCTGTGAACCAGGTTTCAGGCACAGCACAGACATCAATGTGCTACATAATGAGAAGGGCATCGAGTGTGTGCAGCTTGAGGTTGAGACCTCTGGCATTGAGCAGCATTACCCTTAGTGTCTTTCTTTTTCTGTGTTCTAGGGTGGTAGGTGTAGAATCTGAATCTTGCATAAAAAAGGCACGATGGGGGTGGCAAGAGCATCAGCCGAAATCCGGAAGCCCAGGGGTGACAGGTGCAAGCCGTCCCTTGCAAATCAGCGTGGCCTGTCCAGCATGTCATCCCAGGCAGACAGACATTGGACCTCCTTTGAATGACACCATAGTTTAAGCAAATTATTACAGCTGATCATCTTGTCTCTGTTCATGTGGCATCATACTTGGTGAAGGTAGGATACTGCTCAAGGTCAGGGTCATACCTGCCTGGCCTACATAATCAGAGGGATCCTCTATGTCTCTTTCCATGTAGTCCAGGGAGGTACATCTCAGGTCGTTCACACCAGCATGGATAATGACTGGGTCAGACTTGTACTTGCAGTTGAGTGACCTGAGTGCTTGCATTATGTGGTGGATTCCAGTGCCCGATAGGCAGCTTACTGTGACCTCCTCCATACTCGATCTGGTGAGCGGGACGTCAGTGTGTCTGACTATGGAGTCACCTATGACAAGTGTGTCTGGCATTGTGTTTGGCCTTAAGGGCTGTGACTGTTTGGCACACTGACTCTGTGGTCAATGTGTTGCATGTTCTGTGCCCTGTGGAGGCAGTTGTGTGAGTGTCTGCTGTGGTGGCCACTGCCGTTTTGGTAGAATTCTGATCAGAGCCTCCGAGTATGTCTTTGTGTGTCTATGTGTATGATTTTAAGTTGTGATAGTGCCATGTGAGACTGGGTTTGTGATGTGTGTGGTTACCTTCACCTTCTCTCTGGTCTTGCTAGTCCTATGTTGAGAGAGCTCAGCCTCCACCTTGGCTATATAGTTGCATCTCTCACATGTATGTGTGTTTTATGGGAGAAGGAGAGGGTTGTCAGTGTACATGAGGCAAGTGTAACATTGCCTCAATATTCCCAGGTTCACCAGCTGAGCAGGAGAGGACACTAGCAACTGATCCCTAGACATGCTAGAAGGAATAGACAAAACAATGTTGGAATACAGGGAGATATCAAGCCCCCCCAAACCACATCATAGTGCTTGACTGACAATACCTACACATACACCAGTGTTTCATATTGTCATAGTTTACTACTAGGCTATCTGCCCTAGTGCATGTATAAGCCTAGCCATAGTGATGTGGCTATTGCCACCCCTTATAGTGGTAATAAGTGTACAGAATAGATTCCGAATATTGTGCCTCTGACTTAGTAGTGACACATTATGACACCCTTACGTAATGAATAACATGACTGTGCCTCTGTGTAGTCTGTGCCTCTGTCTCATATGCAGTTGTCCAGATGTCTCCTGAAGAGAGTCAGTGAGGGACTCTGTCAAACATGAACTGGGATACTCTGCTAGAGTGTGAGATGCCTCTGAGTTATGACTCTGTCCCTCCAGCATGTCCTATACATGTATGTGCTGAGGTTCAAATCCTCAGCTCTCATGGCTCTGGTGGATTTGGATTGCTTGCAGTGGAGCATGTCTACCAAATCCTGATTGGACATGGTCTTGTATGTCAGGCATAGGTCACCTGTAAGTATGCGGTATGACACTGAACAAAGCTGGATTTCCTCTATTCTGGAAGCATATGACATGTGTTGAAGAACCCTGATCTTCATGGTAGGTACTTTTGGGGTGTCTCCAGCTGTTGCAAGTGCTGGGCGAGGTACATACTATATGGGGCTTTGTATTCAATCATGGGCCTGATAAGGGAGAAGGATAGTGGAACAATGACCTCCTATGATCTGGATGGAAAACCCTCCATGATAAGGTGGGCAAGATAGAAAGTCTTCCTAACCACTTTGGCAACAGGGGTGTCAAAGAGATGTCACTATCTACATGTGTCCCCAGGTGTCTGATTTGTTTTCTGTGCTCAGTGGGTTGCTGTCTATGTATTGATCTGTGGGTACTTTGTTCCTCCCAAAGGGGATGAATACACATCAGTTGCATTCAGTTTCAGGCCATGCGTCTGGCACCAGCTATCCGCCTTTGTGACGGCATTCTGTAGTATGTGTGTGCCGGCTGATGTATTCACTATGGTGCCTAGGTTGCAGTCATCTGCAAACTTTGTCAGCCACAACCCCTATGTTTGCTTTCACATCTGAAAAGTAAATACCAATTAAGAGGGGTCCCAGGACACATCCTTGTGGGACACCACCTGTGACTGGCTTCGAATCTGACAAGGCACCTGCAATGTTGACTTTATGGGTTCTGTTTCTTAGCCATTTTGCAACCTATCCTGTGACATATGCTGTTATATGTCAGCTGTTGAGCTTGGCTATGATGCCTGAGTGGGGTATTGTGTCACAGGCCTTAGCCAAGTGCAGGTAGGCTGTGTGGACTGCGTAGCCCTCATCGATGGCCCTACTGACAGTTTCATAGTAGTCAACTAGGTGCAAAAGGCAGGATCTGCCCTGTACAAAGCTGAACTGGGTGGGAACAAGGGTCCATAGGTCAGCAATGTGTCTGTGTAAGAGCTCCATAATGACTCTTCCCATAGCTTTGCAGACAAGGCTGGTTAAGCTTGTGTGGTGGTAGTTGCCATGGTCTGTGGAGGCATCTCCTTTGTGGAGTGGGACCACTGTTGCCGTACGCCAGTGTTCAGGTACATATCCTGTAGCAAGACTAAGGTTAAATAGCAGTTGTATATACGGGTCCAGCCCCTTCTGGAGTTCACATAGCATGCAACCGGGGATACCAGCAGGTCCCATTGATGCTGTGTACTTGTCTTTGCTGAGTGCGGCTCTCACATGGACATCCAAGATGACAGTGAGGTTACATACAGCAGTGATAACTATCTTCTTTTGGGGGTGAGGGAGGGGGTAAATCGTACTGAAGCTGTCCGGAATGTTGCCAATATCTGTCAGGTCACTGGAATATATGTTGTTGTGTACCAACTCTGAGCATATCTGAGGGTTCACAACCAGGTGTCTGACATAACTGAAGAAAGCAGTGTGGTTACTTTCATTGTCTTTGGTGATTTATGTCCCCAAGTTGACCTTGCATGTCTTTATGAGATAATGTAGCTTTCTACTAGTGCTGATCACAGCTGTCTTCCCTTTTGGAGATGTAGCTCTGTCTTGCATTAGTAACCCTCATCTGTCATACAGTTTGTTTATGGCTGGGGTCCACCAGACAGGACACTTTCCCTTTGTGGAGAGGGTCCTGTTTTTATGTGATTGCATGGTCCATGCTTTCTGACATCTAGCTAAGGGGAGGTCATCGTGGTTCTGCAGTTATCTTTCATCAGCATTAGAAATGACCACAACAGCCCCTGTGGGGTGTACCTCATGCAGACATATCCAGCACCTGTAAAGTCCACAACAGTACCTCACCAGGAGTATGAAAGAGCTGGAACACATGTAATGTGTTGCCTGATTAAACAGAGTGCAGCTCCACACACTGCCATGCTGTCCACCCAGATGCAAGCTGTGCCTGATGTAGAAAGCCATGTCCAAGCTGGAATCAATGCACATGCTGCACCTTGTACAATCTGAATGGCAGGGAGCTATGCACATGAGGGACCTGAACCCCAGCACTGACATACATAGGACAGGCTGTACTGCATTATCCATAACACAGAAGCCACCCCCACGCATGAGTAAACTACCAGTACAGGTTGTCTGTAGAGACACTGGTTGATTCCCCTCAACAGGAATCCTAATGAGTGGATGGGAGATGGGAGGTTTACCCTGGGTATCAATGTCATGTCACAGGTAGACAGAGGCACAGTATACTAAACAAGACATATGTCATGGCAAACTACACTTACAATGTGTTGATGGACAAACACACTCTCCGACTAGCATTAGAAATGGCCTAGGGCACATCGGTAGTGTTTGCCAATGTACACCCATGTTGTGGAATACACTACTGATGTTGGATGAGGCTGTTGTAAGTAGTTCACATCTGAACATAATGCAACATGGTCAGATAGGTTCATAGGTACATAGGTTTATACTAGGCTATCATCCCTAAGGCAGGTATAAGCCTAGCACAGAGTTCGTTGGTGTACACCACCCCTTATATGGAAACAGTACTGTGCCCATTATTTTGTCATGCCTCTCTCCAGCAGTGACACAGTGACGATCCCTGGGTTAAACGTATGACCTTCCATCCACAGGTCAAGATACCTCTTGAACACAGCCAGCAAGGTGCTCTGCCTCACATGGACCAGGATTGTATTCCACAGCATAGGGAGTCTCCGGGTGATAACTCCATCCCTCCAACATGTCCAACGTACATCCCTGCTAAGGTGTAAGTCACTTACACTAGTGGTTCAGGTGGATCTTCCGATTCTGAGGTGGAGCATGTCCATTAATCCCTGTTTGGACATGGCCTTGCATGTCAGGCACATGTCACCTCTAAGCAGACGGTATGTGAGTGAATAGAGTGGGAATGTCTTCAATCTGGCAGCATATGACAGCTGTTGGGGTTCCTTGATCCTTTAGGTGGGGGACATTCAGGGTGTCTCCAATTGCTGCAGATGTTGGGTGAGATACATCCAGAATAGGGCATTCTACTTGATCACCGGTCTGATAAGTGAAGAGTACAGGGGAACAATCACCCACTAGATCTGGATGTGAATCCCATCCTGATCAGGTGGGCAATGTAGAAGGTCTTTCTAGCCACTTTAGCAATGTGAGTGTCAGAAGAACGGCGACTGTCAACCTGGGTCCCCAGGTCCATGATAACCTCCTCTGTGCTCAGAGGATTGCCACCTATATGGTAGCTTGGGGTTACCTTGCCTTTCCTGAAGGGTATGTCTACACATGTTGTGCACTTTGACTTCAGGCCATGGCTCTGGCACCAGCTATCAGTTACCGTGAGTCCCTTGTGAAGGATATCCATGTCTGATGCACTGTCCACTATGGTGCCCAGTGTGCAGTCATCTGCAAACATTGTCAGCCAAAGTCCTCCCATGTTGGCCTGTACTTCTGGGAAGTACATGACAAACAATGAGGGCCAAGGACTGAGCCCTGTGTGACACCACCTGTGACCAGCCTGGAGTCTAACATACTGCCAGCAACTCTAACCCTGTGGGTCCCGTCCTTAAGCCAGTTTGCAACCCATCTTGTGACATATGGGTTTACATTTCAGTTATTAGGGTTTTCCACAATACCTGAGTGGGGTATTGTGTTGAAAGTGTTTGCAAGGCCAAGGTAGGCTGTATGGACTGCCTTTCCCCAACAATGGCCTAAGTGACCGTTTTGAAGATGTCAACCCAGTACAAAAGGCATGATCTGCCCTTGACCAAGCCAAAATGGGATGGGTACAATGTCTGCATGTCCCCCATATCTTTGTTTATGAGCTCAATTATGATCCTCTCCATAGCTTTGCAGACTAGACTTGTTAAGCTTATGGGGCAGTAATTACCATGGTCTGTAGAGGCACCACCTTTGTGCAGATGTGCACAACTGGACCCTAACCAGGCTGTTGTGCACACTATGGAAATGTAAAGCAGTGATAGGACTAAAGCCCAGGATACTGACCACCACAGTGAAAGTACTGAACCACTACACTATACAGTACTACAGTGTTAGGTCAGTATGAGCGGATGTTGACAATTGTGTGCAAAGTATCCCATGCAAAACCTGCAGGCACAGTATACTCCCTGTTGTGTTCACACAAAAAGCATCTGGACAGTAACTACACAACATGGCACAGAACACACAACCATAAACTGGAGGTATTTGTTGAAGGTCACACTCATCCACAAATGTGATGTGCTGCAGAGTTCAACATATGGAAAGCCCACACTGGGCATGCTCACACACTTAGATAAATGAGACATCTTTCACACAACATGCCATGGGAAGGCTGAACTGGGCATGCTCACACACTTGGTCCAAATGTTACTCCTAGCAACTGTGAAAACACACCAGAGGATGCTCATTCCCCTTTCTAGACACTGATGATGTAAGCACCCTATAAGTATATCAGGAGAAAAGGAATCTTTCAGTAATCCGAATAGCGTGCTCTGCTAATGCATCCGTCTCTAGTGTCATAACATAGTTAGGTAGGGGTTTGAATCCAGCAAGTGTGTGTGAAGGGGTCTAAGTGTGTGTGAAAAGAACATCCCTTTTGGCAACTGGGAAAACACACCACAGGATGCTCATTCCACTCTCTAAACTCTGATGATGTCAGCACCCTATAAGTATATCATGTGAAAAGAAATCTCCCAGTAATGCGAATAGCGCGCTGCGCTAATGCGTCTGTTTCTAGTGTCATAACATAGTTAGGTAGGGGTTTGAATCCAGCAAGTGTGTGTGAAGGGGGGGGTAAGTATGTATGACTGAAATATCCCTTTTGGCAACTGGGAAAACACACTACAGGATGCACATACCCCTTTCTAAATGATATCACAATTATGTATGGCTTTTGAGTACAGACATGCCACATGTGTTTTGCCCACACAGAATGCCTATGTGTGCGGGTTGTCCCTCACAATAATGCATGACATTGATTAAACCAGTTATGGCAATGCACACATGATGTATGTGTGTGCCAAATACACATATGTACCTGTGACCTTCAATAGTTACCATGTGTGATGCCTGACACATGTGAATACATGGTATTTGCACAGGGTAACATTATGACTGTGGTCTTCTGTGCAGGTGCTGCATGTGGGATGTGTATATACAGTGTGAGATGTAGATGCTATCAGCCTAGTAGTGAGGGATACACACCTGGTCTGGGGCATATAGTCTACATGTTGTTGATGTACAGGTGCTGCATGTTTTCACCTGTTGTGGGAGTGGTAAGACGTTATTCCACAGCAATGCAGTGACAGCATGCTAAGAACCGTTCAGCCAGGGTGTTGTAGCTACACTAATTCATTAGCATTCAGTAATATGTCAGAATCCCTGGTGAGAGTCTGATGCCAACCAAGGTCAGGGGTCTACCAGCCTGTGTCACTTGCTCAGTGATCCCTTCCATGTTTCCTATCATGTATCCCAGTGAGGGACATCCCACATCAGCTGTGGTGGCATGGACAATGACTGAGTCATATGTGTCCATGCATCTGACTGACCTGTATGTTTGTGTTATGTGGTGGACCACAGTGCTCCATGAGCATATCACTGTGACCTACACATTGTCCAGCCTGGTGAGCATGTTCTCACTGTACTGGACAATAAAGGTACCTAACACAACTGCGGCAGTAGTGTTGTATAGCTGTACAGACTGTGCTTGTTTGACACACAGGATTTGTGTGCTATGTGTTATGCGTGCTGTGTGCAGGCCTAATGTATGCCTGTGTGCCAGCTGCAGAGATGTCTGCCAGTCATGCAGGATGCTATCCTTAGGCTCCACAACTGACCCGGTGTGTTTCCATGCTTGTATTGCTGTCCGTGTAGGTCCACATCAGATTGGTATTGCTGTCACTGTAGTATTTCATGCCACCAGACAGGTTATGCCAGTACTGGTTCAGAGTGCTTAGTCCACAGTTCGGCCATGTGTTTCCATCTCATACATGTGTTGTACATCCATGGGCAGGGGATAGGGTTGACTGTGTACATGTGGCAGCTGTGACATTACTACATGACACACATATCCCACAACTGTACCATAGAGGTGACTGACAACTGACCTTTGCACATGCTACCATAGTATTGAGATTGCATTGGTGATTAACAGCACATAGGGCCAATGGTGAACAAGATACATAGGTCCATAGGTTCATACAGGGATGTCTGCCCAGGGCATGTATCCACCTAGCCAGAATGTGTGTGGCTTTCAACATGCATTGTAAATCTGTCTTGCTATGCCCTTTTCCAAGGTTAGTATACTGTGCCTCTGTCTCACAGTGACACATAGGTGATACCCAGGGTAACCCTACAATGTCACATCCAGTCATTAATATCACTCTTGAAGACAGTCACTGAGTCAGTCTGCCTAACCTCTATTGGGATAATATTCAAGAATGAAGGGAGCCTCCAGAGTTGTGAATGTGCCCCTCCAGCATGTCCTATGTATATCACTCCTGAGGTTCAAGTCTTTCCAGCATGTATCCTGATGGGATCTGGATATTCTGAGGTGCAAGTGTGTGAATGTGGGATGTGTCTGTGTGTGCATTTCCGTATGGGAAACATGTTTGATGTGGCAATCAGGGCACCACAGTACCTGATGCACATTACATCTTTGAACTGATGAGGTTGCCTGCACCCTGTGAGTACAGGTAGAGAAGAGGAAGTGAGTAGTAAACAACATAGTGCACTTCTCAAATGTGTACCTGTCATGTATCGACAGCAACTCATGTAGGGTAATAAATAATGGGAATGGCAGGTGAGCGTGTGCATGTGTGTGGGTAGCAGGGTGTGTATAAATGCATGTGTGACAGAACAGATACATATAGCTGAATCTACATAACAGCACATGATGCACATTCCCATGGTCAATGTTAGCATGTGATGGTGTGCAGCTGATACACTTTGGTAAGTAGTATGGGTGCAGATAACAATTGAGGACATTCATACAGTTACTGCAGCAGGACTGCTGGGATATACACACAATCATACTGGAACAGTGAACAGTTACAAACATGTTACTACTTATACACATCTATGTAGTCACCCTGTGCATCAGCAACGTGTATACATTTTCCTGCACCAATGTTGTAGTATGCAGGAGGTGGCACAGTGTCATCATATGCACAGGGTGTGGGTTAGGTATGCCCAAGCCAGCCACTGGTGACACCAATTGACATGTGTGTGTATGTGTGTTTGTGAGGGGCAGCAGTACATGGTGGACCAGTGTTGGTGCAGTGTGTGTGTGTATGTGTTTGCCCTAGGTGTTAGGTTTCTGCATGTGTGTAAGCATGCACACAGTCACACATAATGGCTGCCATGTACAGGGTTTTGTGGACAGCCACAGACTGCACCTGTCAGGTCATCCAGATCAGTGTCTGTGGGCACGGACATGGTACCTGTGCCTGGCAGGGGTGCTACAGGCCGTATCCGGTACTAACCCAGACTGGGTACTGTTGTCAGAAGCAGGGGTGTGCTGACTGGACACAGTTCCCTGTTGGGACTGTCCAGAGCCACGTGCACGTGGTCTCCTGGGGCGTCCTGATGACAGCACACACCCAGCATTGCTGGGGCTGGTGCTGGCACTTGAGGTGCATGAGTGGGCCTGTTGTCCGCGGCCACTGCCAGCTGGTGCTGTTGCTGGCATACGGCCATGTCAATGTCGCAAACGCACACCATCGCCCTGGCCCATGGACATCTGGTTGTGGAGCAGCTGTTCTATGCCCCCACAACGTCTGTCAACGACATCTGTGAAGTTACGGATAGCATTTGCAACGTCACGCATGCCATCTGTCATGGCTGTGCGACATGCTCTCAGCTCCCTCAGACCCTGTCTGGTGTACCTTTCCATACGTGCCTATGCCTGCATGACAGTTCTAAACATAGTGGAGGTTGACATACCTCCTTGGGCACGTCGGCCAGAGGCAGTACGGCCACGGATGCCCCCACGAGAACCCATGGGTGACTGTCTGCGTGGTACCATTGGAGGACCCTGCTCATGGCTGCCTTGTGGGGATACATGTACCACAGGTACCACATTACCCTGATCTATGCCCACTGCAGACTGTCCATCACCTAGGGACAATGGTGACAAAGGATGTAACGGCAGGATGACTGTGCGCGTTGACGGGGTTGACAGCTGTGTACTGTCAATTGGCTGACCAATGGTGGACCCAGACACACCTTCCTGCACCATTACAGACATTTCATCATTATCAGTACCTGGGGCACAAGATTCAGGTTCCCTGCTGCAGGTCACCAGAGCAGCACCAGAACCTACGGGAGGAAAACAGGGAACACAGATTACAGTCCCAACACATATTTGACAGAGATGCACTTCAATACTAATGCACACATTCAGAAATGGACACATGCACTCATGGACACTAACACACATGCACACATGGGCACAGGCACACTCGCACACATGCACACCCACAGTAAACACACACATCAGTACCGTGTTACACTACTCTTAATTTAGTACAACTGGTTATTACAGTTATTATTAACACACTCACCAGCATGTCTACTACAGCGTTACACTACTCTTACTAGTATTATAAATTGTTTTTCAGGTAATGTTAAAAACACTCACCAGCATGTATGGCCTGCCTCGTTGCTAGATGGGAGGGACCTGGAAGTGTGAAGAGCGTAATGTCAGTGGGCACAAGTGTGCCATTTGTTTTGCACATGATACAGTACAGTAGTACACTAGTTCCCTTGTACACATCAGCTGCTCATAATGTCTGTATCACACATGCACAATTACATATCATGATGACATATACATACCACATGCACACCTTATGCGTGCATGAAGTAACAGTGTACAGAACAGTCATATGTACATACCAGGAGTTAACTCTAATCTCACCATTACCTCTCTTCAAACGACAACTCAAACTGTACTTCCAAAACCACTGGCTTTGTTCTTGTTGGACTCCAGGCTAACGTCCCTCTCCCCACCCTCTCTTTACCTTTAACCCCTCATTGTGCATAAAAACTAGCTTCTACCCTGTTTCTTTCACCTTGATGGCCTTCTATGCTCTGACCTACTTCTCCCATCCCTCCCACCTCCTCTTGACTGTCTTCCTTCTTTTCCTCACTTCCCTTCTTGACTCCTGCCTCTTCCCTATTATTTTATCTTTCATACTCCTTCTACTTCTCTACCCTTCTGAGCCCTAAGTATTATCTATATGGCTTTTGCCTTATTGCATAACCGTTATGCTTTAGGTAGAATTGCTTTGAAACCGACAGTACATTGTGTATGACTCTAAACTGTTTGAGTTCCTTAAATGTATGTTGATTTAATTAACAGGCTGGTGTATATTTCTATTCTGTTGGCTGTCTGTATTAACAACTTGTCTGTCTGCCTTTATTATGTTATGTGTGGAGCTTTTCTCCCCAGGCCTCTACTGAAAGTGGACATATATCCAGCTAGACTATCTTGGTCAACAAATGTAAAAGTAATAACAATAAATAAATATGGCATCTTACCTGCACGCTCGGTGTCTTGCTGCTGTGTGGATCCAACCTCCATCATGATGCATGACTGTTGCTGTTGTTGTTCTGGGGCTGGATCCACAACACTTAGCAGTAGCCCCTCCTGTCTGGTGAGGGGGGGATGTGTGGCCACCCCCCCCCACCTGTGGCAACCTGTTGCCTGCGGATATCTGCAGCACGCTGGCGGACATTTCTCATCAAATCACTGCAGTGATGTCTCACCTGCTCATATGTCCTATTATGCATGCCAACATCATTTATCCTGCTAAGTAGGTTTTGCCAAAGTGCAGACCTCTCCTGCTGATTTTGGGTGGTGCGTGAGAACAGGATGGCATAGTCACGCACCAGGCTCTGGTGAATCACGTCATCCTCTGCAGCAGAATATGCTGGGTTCCTTTTTGGAGCCATGTTGATCTGGAAAGGTACACAAACAGGTTATCAGCATAGTATCTCAGCAATACCTGGTACACATTCTATACAGGGAGTATTAAATTGTACTTATTACTGCTTGGTTGTAACTTGACTACAGTGTAGCTATCATTCTAAGTCATTTTGACTAAGCACTTGGCCTTCAGGCCAGTTGTTTTTCATTAGGGAGGTTTGTGGCAAGCACTGTGGTGGCAGGACACATATCTTTCATCCATTGAAGTTGGGAACTGCTGATTGAGGGCCCAGTGTACAAGTGTATTAGTTCTAGTATAGGCAGTTGGCCTTCAGGCCAGTTATTTAACATTAACAAGGTTTGTGGTCTGCACTCGTGTGTGACAATAGGCTGTACTCTGCCATTCATAGCTGGGGACATCTGTTTTCAGGTTTATAGTGCCTGCATATCTGAGCTGTAACTTACTGACATTGCTACACCTTGTTTGCTGTAGCAAACACTACATCCAGGTCTCCTGGATCTACCTTTCTTTATATGCTTGTTATTTGTTAGCTTGTTATTTCACTGGTATGCTACTTCCACATAATACACAGCTTCTCAACACGTCTGTGACTCACTACTGATATCTGCATTGCTTACTGTACGTACTTTCATGTTACACATGACAGCAAGTGACTGCTTGTCATTGTTGCATTTACTTAATTGTGACACATTGCACTTAGGTTACCTGGCACTTGCTCACTGATGCTTTTATATCAGTCAGCAGTTGTAGGTAATATCAGTACACCCTCACTCCCCACTGGACCTTGTTTTCAATTATTAAATTCACAATAGTATTCTAGCATGTCCAGAGGTCAGTTGTCAGTTCCTCCCCAGTCCAGCTGGTGAGTGTGGTACTCAGAGACAATGTTTGAACAGCTGCATGTACACAGACAACCCCTCCTCCTAACAACAAATTCAAACTCATGTGAGTGATGCAACCATATACCAAACTGGAGGCTAGGCTCTGTCTACTCAATGCCGCCATAACCAGTCAGGTGGCGAGGGAACCACACTCACTACACTTCCAGTCTCACATAGACCTACCACGACAGCAGAACTAACACATGATCACACATGAACATACTTGTAGGCTCGGACTACAGGTCTGCCTACGCAGCAGAGACCTCCTAAGTAGACACTCAGGCAACCACTACCACGGAAACGAACATGTGCAACACATATCACACATAGCCAATGTGCTGAACACTCACAGCCATTAACAGTACACAACACACCTCATACACCTGTACTAGGTGACTCTATCATCAGGCACACTAACATCATGTTCACCAGGCTTAACGAGGTGAGGGTAAGGGTGTGCAGCCTGTTGGGCACTATGACCTGCCACATAACACAAACACTCAGGTAACCCCAAGGCAAGTACAGGTATGACTCAGTCAATATCCATGCTGGTGTGAATGACCTGACACATACCTCCCTGGACTACATGACATGAGACAGTACAGAGCTCTCTGAGCACGTAGCCCAAGACAGTTTGACCCTGACCTTGAGTAGCACCCTACCCTCACCAAGAACAATGCCACAATATCAAGGCACGATGATCCCTTCCATCAATTGACTGACATACTGGTGTCATTCACAGGTGTGCCAATGCCTGCCATCTTGGGGTGGTATGCTTTGCTAGGGACAGCTTGCACCTGTCACCCCTGTCCTATTGGAATTTGGCGGAGCCTCTTGCTACACCCATAGTGCCTGTATTGGGCAAGGCTCATAAGGCAAATCCACATCCATTTGTATCACAAAGGATGAGGAAGTAAGAGTGATGCTACTCAACACCAGAAGTCTAGACCTCAGGATGCACGCACTCAAAACCCTACTTAGCATTCTGGACATCGATATCTGTGCAGTAACATGAACCTGTTTCAGGTTTCACAGGAGCACACCAGTACTACCAAGTTATAGCTGTTACCATTCTTGTCGGCCCCAACACTTGAACAAGGGAGGGGGAGTGTCAGTCTTCAATGCAGATTCCCACGCCTCCACATTGGTGGCAAAGTACAACATAGGTGTTAGGCCATTGAGTACAAAAGACGTAGTTGGGGACCTGGGGAAGAAACATGGTAGCGGTCTGTCATTTGTCAACCACATGGCCAACGTGGATTGAAAGACATGTTATATAGCCCAGCTAATCATGAGGGATTCACATGTATGGCAGGGGAGGTCATTGTGCCTCTTTGCTCATCCATCATCAGGCCTATAATGGCATACAATGCACCTTTTGGGATGTACCTAACCAGACACCTACAGCAACTGGTACAGGACAACAGTACCTCATCAAGGGGATGAAATGGCTCATACAGATGTCATATGCTGCCCAGGTAAAGTAAATCCAGCTGGACTCAGTGGCATACTGCCTGTTCAGAGGCAATCTGTGTGTGCCATATACAGCCATGTCCTACCCAGCAGTAATGAACATGCTGCACCTCAGGCAATCAGAGTCCCATACAGCCACATGCTCAGGAGACCTGGACCTCAGCACTGACATACATGGACATGCTGGAGGGGCATATTCCTAACCGAGAGGCTCCCTTCACTCTGTAATGAGCTCACACTACAGGTTAGGCAGAGTCCCTCATTGACTCTCTTCCATAGGAATCTGGATGAGTGGATGGAGATCATAGTTGTACCCCAGGTATCACTTCTATGTCACTGTTAGACAGAGGCACAGTATACTAACGTCGGACAAGGGCATAGCAGCATAACTTGTAATTGGGTGGCGAAAAACAAATACATTCTACTAGGCTTACCAATGCCCTAGGGCAAATAGCCTAGTATGAACCTATGAACATGTGTGTACTGCTATAGTACTTCTGCCATATGTTGCATGTGTGTGTGGTGTGGGGGATGCACAGGTAATGGCCGGATATTTCTGCACAGGCGACACGTCTGACACACTCGGGTGTTCATTCCTACATACTGGATGTGTGTTGCCATCCAACCCTGTGATGTGGACACACATTACTCAGCCTGGATATACATATCCGAACATCACCACAAGCACAGTACACTACCTTGCTATGTATGCATGTGATTACACAGTTATTCACTAGTTATGACAGTGATGCTATCCATGCAGCCCATTGGGCCAGTGGAAGCCACAACACACACCGGCACCTTTGCATATGCTTACCACAGACATCCCACATACTGCATGTACTGTGCACACACATATCTAACCCAGAACAACTGCACACCACTTATTAATCCTGTCCAGTGGACTACAGATACAGGCATATTGTATAACAATAGTAGGAGGCTACTGCAGCACAGAGCAGATTCACATGATGGCAAGGCATCTGTGGTCAGCAGTGTTAAGATGCTTCACATTCACCAAATGCACAGATATTGGCAACATTGTTGCAGACAGTTTAGGTGCAGGTACCCCCCCCATTCTCCTACACATGTGGTATTAGTTATCCCAGATGACTGTAACCTCCCTATCCTCTCACATGTCCAGGTGAGAGCCACCCTCATCATTGCAGAACACATAGCATCACTGTTATGAAATGGTATCCCTGGATGTGTGCTACATTCACCCCTGGAGGACATAGCACCACATGACAGACTGATATTAATCCCTGGCCATACTACGGGATGTGTACCTGAACAGTGCCATACATACACAGTGGTCCCACACCAATGAGGAGTAACCTCTACTGACCCTGGTAACTACTGCATCATATGCACAACTGGCCTTGTGTTCTAAGCTATGGAAGTTTTAAGTATGGGCAACATGTACAGCAATATTACATATGTATATATTTCAGGACTATGTACACACAACCTATCTCATGGACATACCTATAGATAGTGAACTATGATACATTTGGAGGTGTCACAGTAAACACAGTATTAACCTGCTACTTTGCATTACCTGTGTTTGTGGCAGCTGTTGCTGTACATTGATGCTGTTTGCTGCTTGCAGTTTTCTGCTGCTGCTGCTGGTTTTGCTGCTGTCAGTCTGTTTATTTTCGTATTTCTGTTTCTCTCTCTCTCTCTCTCTCAGGTTTGTGCAATGATTGTATTGCATGTGTGGAGTGTGGGTACTGAATGCTTTTGTAGGTATCTGCATAGGCCCATGTGATGGCCTCTGCACCAATTGTAAGGCAGCATTGGCTAATTGCATACAGCCAGTTGTGTACTGATTGCATGTCTCACTGTGATTTCAGGACAGTGCTATAAAAAGGTATGTGAGATAGGCTTTGCCCTTTCAGATTGTAAGGGCGTGGACCATGCTGGTATGCTGTTGGAAAATGTTCTGTGAGTGTGAAGGTTAGTACATCTCTCATGCTTCATGCTGTGTTGTGAATTCAGGTTGCTGCATTTCTCCCACCTGTTCCCTGTAGTGAGTGTGTATGCATACTGACACCCACAACTATATTTATTATGTATTGCTATATATACATATGTGTACATATACATACTGTCATATATGTACATTAGCTGACAATATTGGGTACAAGCTAACAATTTTCAGGGCTGTTTCTGTTAACACACACTAGTATGGGAATCCAGTAATTGGGACAGTGAAGGTATGTCTGACATGCTTAGGGTAGTACACATACTATATTGCCTTTATCTTCATTCCTACTATTACATGTTCCACTTATTTAGCAGTATATTCCTGTATGAGAGTCATGTCTTGCTGGTAGGTCATACAGACTAGTGTTACAATGGTCTTGTGGTAGGGCCTACTAGTATGCTTGTATTTTGCTTTCAAATTGAGTACAGGGTCTATCAATCAAAGTGCTGGAGGCACCTTCCAGCAGTTAAGGGGTTAGTAGGTCTCACAGGAGTCAGGCTGTGTTGCAGATTCTGGCTGCTGCATTTATCTTCACTGTCTCCTGTAGTGAGTGTGTATGGATACTGACACCTACGACTATATTTCATATGTATTACTATATATTTATATATATGTATGTGTACATTTACATACCTTCTTATGTGTACATTACCTTACATTATTATGTACACGCAAACAATTAGTAGGGCTGTGTCTGTTAACACTGAACTAGTGTGGGAATCCAGTAATTCGGACATTAAAACTCTACCTGAAATGCATTGGGTAGTACACCTCCTATATTGCCTTTATATTGATTCCTACTATTACATGTTATATTTATTTTAGCATGACAATCTCATGTGGTAGTCATGGCTTAGTGGTAGGTCATACAGACTAATGTTACCAAAGTCCTGGGTTTGAGACTGGCAGTGGGAAATTATTTTTCTTTCCAAACCTTCAAAATGAGTACAGGACCTGTCCATCAAAGTGCTAAAGCCACCTTTAAGCAGTTAAAAGGGATAGTGGGTCCCAGAGGGGTCATGCTGTGTTGCAGATTCTGGCTGCTGCATTTATCTTCACTGTCTCCTGTAGTGAGTGTGCATGGATACTGACACCTATGACTATATTTCTATGTATTACTATATATTTATATATATGTATGTGTACATTTACATATCTTCTTATGTGTACATTACCTTACATTATTATGTACAAGCGAACAATTAGTAGGGCTGTTTCTGTTAACACTGAACTAGTGTGGGAATCCAGTAATTCGGACATTAAAACTCTACTTGAGATATATTGGGTAGTACACCTCCTATATTGCCTTTATATTGATTCCTACTATTACATTTTATATTTAGTTTAGCAATACATTTTTTGTATGGCAGTCATGGCTTAGTGGTATGTCATACAGACTAATGCTACCAAGGTCCTGGGTTTGAGACTGGCAGTAGGAATTTATTTTTCTTTCCAGACTTTCAAAATGAGTACAGGACCTGTCAATCAAAGTGGCATAAAGGCACTTTTAAGCACTTAAAACCAGGTGTGCGCTCGTTTGCGCGGAGCTCACGCATGCGCACTGGCGGTGAGCTCCGCTAACACAGGCGCACACCCGCGCTAATTTCTTTGAAAGAAAAGAAAAAGGGGTGACAGGAAAGTGGTGAAAAAGGGGCCACAAAGAGTGTAAGACAGTAGGGAAACAAGCGTGGGATTTGCAGGAGGGATGTAGGTAAGGCCCATATATGCCCATGTCTTTAGCAGCAACAGCTGTGCATTTCCATGTATTTTGGTGAGACATTTGAAACCTTCCACCCCTGAGAGAGGTGTCAGGACAACATTAATGTTTGTTGTAGAGCCAATTGTAATTAACAGTTTCAATGTCAATCAGACATGTGTGCAACATGGACAGCTATGTATGGGGCGTAATTTTTTTGTGGGTACAGAGTGCCCTTTTTTTTTTCAGGGGAGAGTGGTATGTCAGGTGAAGGAAGTCAGTATAGCTGGGGAGGTAGGTTAGGTAGGTTAACAGACAAGACAGACAAGACGCATACAGGGGCGATGTATGACACACGTGGGGGGGGTTACACAATTGACGGGGACGGAAGTTGGGATATCCGAGACACATGAGCCCACAGATGGCAACAGTGGAACTGATATCCCCACCCATAGGCAGTTGCCACTGTTCCTTCACAGCCCAGGATGGGGCTGTGCTGGGGGCTGTGTAGGCGGGGCAACGGCCGGGGCTGTTAGCTGTGCCACACGAGCCTCGAGCTGGCGTAGGGGCCCAAGAACGGAGTCTTGGATCTCCCTTCGCACCACAGACCTGACACCTTGGAGGGTGAGTGGACGAACTCCTCCAGCCACGCTTGCAGAGGGGGGACGGGCCCCATCCCCTGCAGCGCTTCCACCAGAAGGTGGCACAGGGCCACCAGAGGAGGGTCCGGCCTGGGCACTAGTGCCAGGTGCAGTCGCCAGCTGAGGTGGGAGAGGTGGGTCCGCTGGGACCTGCCTTCCTAAGCATTCTAGGTTTGTGAGTAGTTATGTTAGTTTGGGTTAGTGGCATATTATTCCATTCAGATTAGTTGTAACAGCATGCTTTGGTATTCCCATTAAACAAACACCCAGAGATGAACACCATTGAACAAGGGGCATATCAATATCACATGCATTATTTGAACAGAAATACACAATCAAACAACATGCAGGGTTGATTAATGGCAACAGGCCATCAGATTTGCAGGTATGAACAGGGCACATGCACGAACAGACATGCATATATTTTTGAAACAGACAAATGTCCATGGTTAATGAAATGTTCACATACCAATATTTATTGGGTGTTGTTATATGGAATTATAGGGTTGGTTGGAGATAGAAAGTGATGACACATTCATAAGTTACACATTGATATACATTTGTAATAGGTACACAATTAAGTTGAGGCTGATGTTTCAAAATGATTTTTATTTGACTGTCATGCTACACCTGTTACAAATACATCACTATCCTACTTATTTTTAATTTGATCAGATACATCATCCTGCTACACTTTGATGACAGGACAGGGGACAACTATGGCTGTTTAGTCTGTCAGATAATCATTCATTCTATCTGCAAATTGTTTACTGTTTTCACCATATACAGATTTTGGCCTTGACATTCCAGATTCAGACACACTGAGATCAGTTTGGGATGTTAATTTGTACTTCACACATGCATTTAGTTCTGTGGAAACACACTGGGGCTAATATATTCAGGGGTTATTACTACTTTATTTATTCATACATGACCCTTTCTGTCACTCTCACACATCCTGCAACTTCACAGTTCAGGTTGGTACTTCTAGGCTTTGTTCACATATTAGACCTGTGGTGATTCAAACACTTTCCAACAGCCTCACTTCTGTCATGATTCAGCATTTCAACAGGGGATAAATCACACATGTGACTACCTCAGATTCTGAAGCTGTACTCTGGAGACTACTGCAGGTTATACTACATTTAATTAATGGTGGGACATCTGTATTACAGCACTATTTATTTCTATAAATTATTTTTCCAGTCACACTTGCATACTGATGAACTTGTTGCAGCCATACCTGCAAACTTTCAATTCTTGTTTGCACATTAGATTACTTTTAATCAATACACTGCAGTGTTCTGATACATGCTACACTATAATATTTATTTACAAGTACTAGATGGGGTTACTAACCTGCATGGTGGCGCAGCCGCGCCAGCCTACGGTCATGCGTCTCACGGTTCGCAGAGCGGACACCTGCAGCTGTAATACAAAGGAAGTAATATTGGACTACACATCTCCATGGTATCAGCTAGTTAAAATCCTTACATACATGAGTAAAATGTAACTTACTCAGTAGTGGGGCATTGGGCATATCCCGGGCCTCCTGGATCCATTGGGTCAACTGGTCTTGCTTACGCTGCTTCAGGTCCGCATGGTGGTGACGGACCTGCTCACCAGTGCGTGGAATGCCAGTAGCACTGGTCAGATCACGAGCCAACTGGTCCCATGCCTCCGCCCTGTACGCTCCCCATGAGACCTGGCCCTGCAGGAGTTGGGCCTCGTGATGATGGACAAGGAGCCAGACCATGTATCTGGACTCCTCAACACCCCAACGCTGTGCTCGAAAGCAACGTCCCTCACCTACTCCACTCATTCTGACTGCAGGTCTGTTCTACAATCGGTTATGGTGTGTATTCCTGCCTATGGGGCTTATATATGCCGCTTTTCCCGCACATTTCTCTGATTGGCCATTTTGGAATTGTATCTACTTCATTGAAAATGCTTTATCATGCTCCATTCTGTATTTTATCCCATATATATGCTATTTCTGCATTTCTAGGTATTGCTGTCATGGCTTAGTGGTTTAGTACCTTGACTCTAGTGCATGGTATCCTGGGTTCGAATCTAACCACTGATTTTTAATTTCCTGACAGAAATGAGTTGAGGACCTGTCAATCAAACATGCCATAAGCACTTTTAAGCACTTGCAGGTCTGCGCTTGTTTGCGCGGAGCTACCGCATGCGCACTGGCAGTTAGCTTGCGGGAGCGGCGCGCAAAAGGTGTGCGCTGGGATAAACCTTAATTAGCTAGTGACACACATGTTAAGCTGAGCACAGCTAGTTGCAAACAGTTTCAGCCTGTTAAACTGGTGCTTAGCAACGGGCATACAGTTTGCAGCTTTTTAAACACTACGCAGCTACGGGCACTGTGTCTCACAGCAGCTTAGCTATCAGTACATTTTTAATTATTTTTATTATTGTGTTACTTCAATATATATGCTCCATTTCATTCCATTTTACAAAAGGGTATACTTTTACATTTGGACAATACTGTCAGGGGCTTGTTTAGTGCTTATTTACGACAAAAAAAAAGGTTGTGGTGTGGGCTCGAACCCTGCCTGCCTACTCTTAAGCCGGCAACTCTACCGCTAAGCTATTTCTTCTTGGCTTACTTTGCATATTTAGTTCTCATATCCTTTTCCACTGATTGCTAACTGCAGTTGCGCTAGTAGCATACAGTAGCACACATTTACGGGGGTTAAAAAAAATAAAACAGTTTTTATTTTCATTTTATAGCCTCTGTTCACTTTGTACACTGATGGTCTGTGGGGGAATGTGTTGTGTAGTGTGTTTGTTTACATTTCCATGGCCTCTCTCATGGCTGTTTACTTTCAGCCATTCTACACTTACGGGGGTGTGTCCGCATGCAGAGCTTAGCCTACGGACATGCCCCCTACTCTCTTACATGGACCGTGTAAGAGTTACAGTGTGATTCAGCATGCCTCATGCACCTCATGCATATGCATGACATGCTGACATCACACCGTTTAACTACAGCCTCCGTGTAAGAGTTATAACTCTTACACGGAGGCTTCCTGAATCTGGCCCATATGTTAAAATGTTACACTAATTATAATATGTTAAAACATAACACTAGTTATTAAATGTTATATTTTATACTAACCAATATAATGACTTTGTTTGTGTGTGTCTTTCGGCTTTTCCCGGTTCGGGGTCACCACAGCAGAACTCCGGTCCGCTAAGGATTGGCAGTTGATTTTTGTGTACCGGCTTGCCAGACCTGATGCACAACCTTCA
Source organism: Protopterus annectens (assembly GCF_019279795.1). Classification (NCBI taxonomy): domain Eukaryota; kingdom Metazoa; phylum Chordata; order Ceratodontiformes; family Protopteridae; genus Protopterus; species Protopterus annectens. The sequence continues at coordinate 200,442,551 of NC_056730.1, forward strand.
ATGAAGGTACGCCCATTCACGCATGTCTCCATGCAGAAGACGCTCTAGCTGAGAACCGAACCGGACAGCGTCTTACTGTGAGGCAACAATGCTACCGCAGCACCTCCATAATGACTAAATGAAATAAAATAATAAAATAAAAATAAAATATATTTACATTTAAAAAGTAACAGTGTATTTATTGAATAATTGATTAAATAATAACATAATAACTTATTACAATAAGTTGGGGTCAAATAGTCTGGGGTCAAACTGTTCACTAAAAAATCCGATAGACGATAATTGTAAATTTAAACATGAAAATGTATATAAATGCATTGGTGTTGAACTGTCTGGGGTCAAATAGTCCTGCTTTCCCCTGTACTCCTCATGTTGAGAGATACCCACTACACCCACAAAACATATATATGAACTCTAAGGTCACATAGCAGTAGATAAAGATAAAACTCTACCATCAATGAAAGCAATTTCAATCAATGTTCTCTCTGTTTACACTTGCTGAAATTGCTGTAGTTGAATCAACAAGAAATAGTAACAACCACAATCACATGTTCTATCCTTCTCTTCTTGATTTTACAGAAGAAATCTCTAATTTAAGTCTCTGAGCATAACCTTTCATCTTTATTCTGTAATATTTCTAGTGGCCTTCTTCTGGACTTCTTCTAGCAGTTTGATGTCACTTTCCTTGTATGACCTACGGAATGGCACATATTATTTAAAAATATGGTCTGACTGAGGATGCAGCATTCCTTTTGCTGTTGCCACTCTATCTTAAGTCTGAGCCTTCTAGTGCATTCCAGGTCTGACTAACACATACACATCCCTGGATTAGTTCTCTGCTTTTTTGCCATCAATTGCACTTTTTTAGTTGATACTTCCCTACCAATAAGAACTATTATGGCCCAAATGCTCTACTTTACATTTGTCTGCACTGGATCTCTACTGCCACCTTTCTGCCCAATTCATCAGCTTTTTGAATCATTCCTTAGACTCTCCTCCATCTTTACATATCCACCTTTAGAAACATTGCAGCGATATTAAGTGAGTGATTGGTGGTGGTGGTGGGGGGGGGGGGGCATAAGATGGCTTTCCCTGTACAACTTTAAGCAGCAACACTTATCAATTCTTGGTCCCTTTTCAAGCACTTAATAGTGCTCACCTCCTAAATCTAGAATGATCATAAAAGATAGCCTTGTTGTAAAAAAACACCTAGTCATCAGGTCTAACCTTAAATACAGCCAAAGTAGCACTTTGTTTGATCTGTAATGGTAACTTATTCCATAAGCTAGAGATATGTTGAGTTAGGAAACAACCCCTACTGTGAGTCTTGCTTATTTGTCGGTGTAGATTTAGATCCATAGACAAGGCAGTTGTACTGGAAGTGAATTGTAGAAATCAGAACAGAAAAAGCTGAGAACTGAGATAGAAGGGAAATGGTGGAACAAGTTACAGCTTCAAGCATCTGGGAAGGGTGGTAGCGAATAAGGGAAGTCTGAACGAGGAGATGAAAGCTATAATTACAGGGGATGCAGCCAGTTGGTACAGAGTGTTGGGGATAGTGTATGACAAAGACATTCCAAACTTCTGAAAAGTAAGCTGTACAAAGCAGTGGTCAGACTAGTGCTACTGCATGGTACAGAAACAGAGGTAGTTAAGGCAAAGCAGGTAAGGAAACTAGAGATCACAGTGTCGAGACCAGTGCTACTGCATGGTACAGAAACAGAGGTAGCTAAGGCAAAGCAGGTAAGGAAACTAGAGATCACAGCGGCGAGACCAGTGCTACTGCATGGTACAGAAACAGAGGTAGTTAAGGCAAAGCAGGTAAGGAAACTAGAGATCACAGTGGCGAGCCAGTGCTACTGCATGGTACAGAAACAGAGGTAGTTAAGGCAAAGCAGGTAAGGAAACTAGAGATCACAGTGGCAAGCCAGTGCTACTGCATGGTACAGAAACAGAGGTAGTTAAGGCAAAGCAGGTAAGGAAACTAGAGATCACAGTGGCGAGACCAGTGCTACTGCATGGTACAGAAACAGAGGTAGTTAAGGCAATGCAGGTAAGGAAACTAGAGATCACAGTGTCGAGACCAGTGCTACTGCATGGTACAGAAACAGAGGTAGCTAAGGCAAAGCAGGTAAGGAAACTAGAGATCACAGCGGCGAGACCAGTGCTACTGCATGGTACAGAAACAGAGGTAGTTAAGGCAAAGCAGGTAAGGAAACTAGAGATCACAGTGTCGAGACCAGTGCTACTGCATGGTACAGAAACAGAGGTAGTTAAGGCAAAGCAGGTAAGGAAACTAGAGATCACAGTGGCGAGACCAGTGCTACTGCATGGTACAGAAACAGAGGTAGCTAAGGCAAAGCAGGTAAGGAAACTAGAGATCACAGCGGCGAGACCAGTGCTACTGCATGGTACAGAAACAGAGGTAGTTAAGGCAAAGCAGGTAAGGAAACTAGAGATGTAGATGAAGTGCCTGAGATGGATGGTAGGATGCATACTGTGGCACAGACAAGGAAATAAAGACATCAGAGCAGAAGCTGAAGTAGCTCCAGTTGCAGAGAAGGTCAAAAAAGAACAGATTACTGTGGTGAGGCGTCCAGCAAAGAGATAGATGGATTCTGTAAGAGAAGACCTATGACAATTAGGCGTGTCTGTCGAAGATGGTATGAGAGTGTCCCTGAATCAAGAAAGATGGAGGTAGTTGACAGGACAGCCTGAACCATGTAAAAATGTGAAAAGGGAGTTAATGAAAAAGAAGATTTAGGTCCCTAATGCAGTTGTTTGCAGTGACTAGTTTTGTGGAGAAGTAGGATATCTTATAGTATTTGGCCTTTCTGTTTAAAAAGTAATACATAAGTCAAAGTCCTTGCTAAATCTAGAGAGATCATGTTTACTGTTAATCTCCTGTCACATTCACTTGTAACCCAGTGACATACCAGTATGAGAGTTGACTTACAACTCTTTCTGCTCTTGAGCCTGTGATAGTTATTATTTTTGAGGTTGTTTTTCTTTAGCAATGTTCTACGCCTTTCACTATATTTAAGGTAATGTGTAGTTCACCAGATTTTTCCTGCTTCCATCCCTTCCCAGGGGCACAGTTCTTGTATTCATTCAGTTAACAAGTATTTATCCATTGGCAGGTGATCTATTCAAGATTTCTATCAAGGGATCTTCTAGCACACTGATTAGATTTCTGAGATCTAATCAATTAAGTTCTCTTGCTTTACATTTCCTCTGGACAGCCAGTTCTCTCCTTATTTATGCACTATTTGCCCTGTGCCCTCCCCATTCTGGTCTTCTTCCTTCCCAGCATGACATCCTCTCCTTACTTTTGTGAATACTGAACCAGCACATTAAAAAAGGTTAACTGTTTTTCTGCTCTTCTGTTATTTCTCACTTATGTTTGCTTTCCTGTTTACGTCTGTCCGTGACATCCTCCTTTCTGAAATATTTCAAAAAGAACCTGTTCTTTTCAACTTGCACAGTCGCTACTTTATCTTTGTTGATCTTCTGCTAGCCTCTCTGTACTGTGCCCCCTCCATTGACTCCACTTTTTTGTCTTTTAGCACCATTTACCCTAATTTCTAGCCTCACATTTCTGTATAGTTACTGTGACATTTTCCTTCACCATCAACTTCAAATTTATTAAAGAATTTACATCTAAACACTGCAAAATTAAAATGAGAATGGAAACAGAGCAGTAATAAGAAAAGGAAAAGATGAAATATTAATATAGAAAACAAATTAGCTAGTCTGCTAAAAAATAAACGTTTTTGGCTTTTAGCCTCTTCTACGTATACACATATGCATGTGCATAGCCCTGAGTAATCCTTACCAGAACCATGTCCATAGCTGTTTTATGGAGTCTGTATCACTTCATTGAAATTTACTTACCAAGAATGGCTATTCAACGTTTATATCAGAAAATGTTTTTCTCACAGTAAGAAATCACTGGGCCAGCATACCAACCCACACACACATGCTACAGTACATCAAACCCACCACACTTGGGGGGGGGGGGGTTACACTCTCCACATCCCACAATATGGGGGATTGTTCCTCCCCTTTAATATATACCAACTCCAAGATCACACTATAGTGGGGAAAATGGAAAATTTCTGTATGTTGGTTAAGTGACTTCTTTCCCTGGGAAAACATTCACCTATATGAACATTCGATGAAGGGCTATTTGATGATGTTGGTTTGATGAATAGCCATTCGAGGTAAGTATACTTCAATGAAGTGATATACGCCCAGTTTATGAATTTAGTTTGCTTCCAGCTTCCTATCACACAGTATCATTTTATTATTTGTATTCTTACTCCATCTTCCATTGTAAACTGAACCAGGATTTGAATGTCTGCTGGTTAATGATTGCTTCACCTTGCTATCCATGACTCAGTCTGTTCTGTTCTACTGCATATTATCATTTCTAGTCCTTTCTGGTACAGGCCTGCATGAGTTGCTTAAACACGTTGAGGTTCAGGACCGAAATGAAATCCATCTTCCTCTCATTACTGGAACTTTGAAACTTCCAGCCTGTTCCTGGAAGATGCAAACTCCCCATGAGGGTTATACTCTGTTACCTTCCTTGCACTTTTCTCTTTTTCAGTTTCTCTTCCTCCTCCCTTGATATATGTAAGAAAGATACACTGTATAAGTCTGTAGCTCTCACTTCCTCCTTCTGCCTTAACTACCAGGACACTTACACTGTCCACAGCATGTCCACTCTTCTAGCCCATCAAACAAGACAACTTCATAACTCAAAGAGTCCCTCACTTATGGAATGAACTCCCCTGTCAAATAAACTCAGGCCACTAAGTTATACCTTCGAAAAGGGATGACTGCTGGGTTCCCATAAGTTCTAACATAGTATACAGCTTGTCAGATTCCTCAGTGGCCAATGATTTTTTTAAACACCTTTATTAAATTATCTCTTGTGACATAGGCAAATGTACATTCATATAAAAGTAATCAAACTACATTAATATAAAAAACATACTTCACATATATTGCTATAAACATTGTTATTAAACCATCACTTACGGCAGAGGCAGTCATACATTTATATAAATAAAAACAAACCACACCAACACAATCCTAGTTGCAAGCATTTTACATCACAAAATATACTGACACATTACTAGTTGAAAATATTATACATCCCTTATAATCTTCCCAATCTTTCTCACTCGGACAGTACATAGCTCATTTAAGTCCTGATGCCTTTTAGACCTCATTCCTCCCATGTATGTATTGTTCCCACAATTCAGATTTTTCCTATGTAGTTTGCTTCTACCCTTTTCTAAAGATCTCAATTCCACTTGCTTTATCTCTGTTACTATATTCACAACTTCCAGTATAGTTGGTTTAGATTTTGATTTCCATTTTCTAGTAATTGCTTTTTTGGCAGCCACCATTATTAGACACAGCAAGGCCTTACCATGTTTAGGCAATTCTGATTCTGTATCGTAGCTCAGAAAAATCATCTCCCTCTTCAGAAATGCCCAATGATTCTTGAGTTCAGTCACCAGGCATATGAACCTGTAAACACCATTCATAGTTTGTTGTTCTTTCAGTTCTTTGACCTCATATCCGATGTCCTCCTTAATGCAGATTTCTACTACAGTTCTGTTTTTTTTTTTCACCATTGCCATTCCTAAACAAACTATATGCAGACACCTCCAGGAACTGTCCACTCTTGTTACTGTTCCATGTTTCTGTAACAACCATAATATTCACACTCATTTCTGCATCATTGCTAGCAAGATCACAACTTCCTATTGAAACTGCATTTTGTTATAAAGTAATACTTTGCAAACATGTTCAGGGACACCATTCGTTTCTCTGCTGTGCTTTTTATCTGTTTTTCTTTGTCTCTATTTCCTGCTTCCTTGGTAATCCCCTCCCCTTCTAATTAGTTTAAATGTATGATCACTGGATTGTACCTGTCCAGTCCTTCACTAAGCACCACTGAACCTCCTATGTTAAGACGGAATCTATCCATTATCAAAAGCTGTCACTCAGCCTGTTCCCATGATCCTACTTGTCTAAAACATTTGTCCCTTGAACAGTTATTATACTTTCATTTTTTTTTCTTTCTTTCTTCAGTCCACTGTCTGCTGGTATGGACAACAGTTCTAAGAAGCCCACCATCATCCTTATTTGCCACAGTATTTTTGTCAGCTGTCTGGCCCTACTAGCTGCCAATTCATCTATCAGTTTGGCAAAGCTTTTGCTGCCAACATGTGTTCACATCTTCCCCTTGGTGATCACCTTGGCCAATACTTCTCCATTCATTAATGAGTCTAAGTCCTGAGTCCAGTTTCACTGAAATTGAGTGTCTATTTTCTCATTTACCTAAACTGTTAATCTTTTTTGTGACAGACACTCCAGCCAACACAACCCCTTCTGTGCACGATACTAACTTTTATTTCCTTTATATCCAGTCATATGCCACTACACCTGCTATATGTAAACATTTCACACCCACTTTCAATACTGCAGACTTTTTGACTATCTGCATTGGCTGCATCTGTCCTTGCATCTACTTTTTTCCCATCCCTCCTTTACTCTTTTTCTATAAGATGTATCCACTGTCCTATCTGTTTTTGTCCTACATGCTCTCATCTGGGTGAGTGTTTATTCCTAAACACTTATATTTCTCCCATCAGTGTTGATCATTTTGGCCACATGTGTCCCTATCACTCATTTATCACTTTTGCCTGCATTCTGCACCTGCTTTTCCATCTCCTTCTCCTTTTCAACTGTATTATGGTGCCAGTAGACTGGATGGCATAACGGTTAAGGTGTTTACTTTACAGACACAAAGTGCAAGGTTTAATCCCCGTATGGGGTAATTGGCTAGGTGTGAAATGGTTCACAAGGGCGGCCTAGTGTGAATCTATTTTCCACTTCCTCCATTCACCTAACTGTACTGCATCCCACTTGCCATTAAGCGTATGATAAATATTTAGCATTTTGACCTGTCCTCTATCTTTCCTCCCCTACTCTTTCTACCCTATCCTGTCTGTTTGCCACTTGTTGTCTCCTGCTCTACAGCTGCAGTCTAACATTTCTTAATTGACTGGTTAGACCATTACCAAAGCCAGGCAAGGAAAGGGACAAATGCAGCATTCACCCTGGCTCCCTCGCTTAATTTCTACAAATGTTTAAGTTTCAGCATCAGCCATATCTCTAAACCATTACAAGTTTTCACAATATAGATGAGTAAACTGTGTCCTCGCGTTGCTTTTGTTATATAGTATTTATTGTTGAGGCAAACAGTGATTGATCAGGACACCGCAGGACTGAAAGCAGAGGTGGGGGTTGTACCTTGAATGCAGTAACAGAAGATGCCTGTAAGACAAGTAGAAATCAGCTCAAAAACAGAGGAATGACTGCTTGGTTTGCTGGTATGTAAACAGTGATACCTTGCCTGTAATTGTTTACCTGTTTCTCAGAGTAATTTTTGAGAGGACAACCATGAGAAGTGATGACTGCAGCATGCTGTTTGATTGTTTGAGGACAGTTCTGTAGAGAACTGCATACAGATACAAAAGAATATATGGTAAGAGAGAGAATAGCTTCCAGAGCGTACGCTGTAATTGAGGTACACTAGTTTCTGGGATGCCAAGCCTCACAAATATGTGCAGTCCAGTAAAGCACTGTTTAGCTGTTATAACGAAAGTAGAATAGTATTATAGCAGTGCTAAGTTATTGAGAAGTGAATTATCTACTGTCTTTCTTTGCCATTGCCCATATTCCTTTTGATTTGTTTTTTTTTACAAAGACAAATTCTTTGCAGTGAGTGTAAAATGCATTTCTGTTGCCTGGGAAAGACTATAAAGTTTCTTGATGCAACATCCCATCAGATCACTAACATAAAGCTCTATTCACAGTTACTTAGTGTCCAGTAGTGCTTTTAAATCAGGTTTTAAACTTCTGACCAAACCACATGTGATTAGGCTGACTGATCTTGAAAATGGAGTCTGCTATCTACATGAATTCTGTAAGCTATATTATAAATCAGCTATAGATACCAATAGTGACCTAGAAACATACATTTTAATTAGTTCCAAATAGTATTATATGATGACAGAGCAGGATACCATTTTATCAGTTTATGAATATATGCATGCCACTGCATGTGTACATGTATCCATGTCAACATATCTGTGAAGCAAAAAGGTCAAAAAGAGAGAGAGAGAGAGAGAGAGAGAGAGAGATATGATTTTTAGCAATTTGCTACAGGTCGAGACACATACAACTGTGTAACTTGCATGACTTATCTAGCTGGTCTGTGTTCAGCTAGCTGAGTGCGTTTCCTGATAGTGTGTGTGTGTGTGTGTGTGTGTGTGTGTGTGTGTGTGTGTGTGTGTGTGTGTGTGTGTGTGTGTGTGTGTGTGTGTGTGTGTGTGCATCTGTTTGATGTCTGCATGTGTCTGTGTTTCTGTGTTTGTGTACATGCATCTGAAATACTTACTCTGTGAGACATCTCATCAACACTATAAAATCTTTCATTTTTCATTCGTTTTCCGAAACTCTGCATTTTTCAACTCATGGTCACAAGGAAGCCAAAAAACATTTTGGTGCTCATTCAAACCTGAACAGGTCATCGCTCTGTCATTGGGCAAAAAGTCACACACACACACACAAAACACATATACAAATATGAATATGGACAAACCACTTTTTTACTGGCATGTCTTTGGGATGTATAAGGAAACCTTATTGCTCAGGCAAAGCAAACGTACCCATAGGTTGATATGTAAAATACACAAAAAAGACATCCCAGCCAGGACTCAAACTAGAGAATCAACTACTGCTAGGGAGTAACTCTTATTTCTGAGTCAAGGTACACTTTTGTTTTGTTTTTGCATTTATTAATACCAAAATAATAATTAAGGGGGGCTGCTGAAGGACCTTTTGGTGTACCACTTGTCGCTTGTCTGGTCAGGATAAAACAGACAGACATTTGTAGGTTCTGTTCAAGCAGCTTTATTATGTACAAACACATCAGGATTGAGGCTTAATAACTTTAACTTAGTTAAACTTATAAACAAACTAGCTATCACACATACATGCTCGCTCTCTGGCTGCACTTTCAAAATGGCGCTGAAGCTAGTTTGTGCTTGCTATTTATATGCATGTGCTGTCCTTGAAATGCTTCTTAAAGGTACAACACACACACACACACACACACACACACACACACACACACACACACACACACACACACACACACACACACACACACACACACACACACACACTTACACACACGCACACATCTTCTACATCCTACCTCTTTGAGAAATGAAGTCATGCATTATTGACAACATTAATCGACATGCAATTGATACAAAATATTTTTTGACATGCAGTTATACAAAGCTAAATACATATAGACAATTATGTCCAGGTTGCTGTGTATTTCATACTAGGTCTGGAAATATGACCAAATCATGTGACACAGAAATTAGAACAAGGTCTAGCAACTGGGACTGTCTCTGCTGAATTTTCAACTATGGGGACATCAGGAACATCATCAGAAATGGAAGTAGAAGCTAAGACACATTCTGCAACCGGAACATTGTCTGGATTGCTTTGAGAGCTAGAGTCAGTATCACAGGAAAAATGCTTTGATATCATTTCTGATACAGAAAGAAGATGTCTGCAATTTCTGTTGTACTCCATACCCTCAGATTCCACGAAGTAGGATCTCTGCTTGGCACATACACCTGTTACTTGACCAATGCGGTCTAATCCTTTTGTATCCTCACTGTCTCTCCTTCTTTCAATGGATGAAGAACTCTACTTGGTTTATCATAGTTGGACTTCTGGAAAGAATGCTTTCTGAATAGTTGGGTTTTAATTGTTCTGCTATTCTTTGCTTTAGGTCTCAACAAACTGGAACTGATAGGCAATGTTGTTCTGGTTTGTCTAGATAGAAGTCTCTGAGCAAACGAGCCAAGTATATCATCACGGAGCGTGTTTCTGAGATTGAGTAAATTCAAAAAGACATCAGTAATGTCACACTTTGACTTCTGTAGTAATTTCTTTGCACTCTGTACTGCATGATGAGCTAGTCCCTTTGACTGTAGATATTCTAGACCACTAGTAACATGTACAAAGTCCCATTCTTTTGTAAATGTCTGAAACAACTGACTGGTAAATTCAGTACCATTGTCAGAAATAACTGTGTGTGGACTACCATGGACTGAGAAATGACGTTTCAACTTGGTGATAACAGCAGTGGACATTAGATTAGGTAGTAAATCAATCTCAAACCAATTTGAATAAGAGTCTATTAACACTAAGTAATGCTTATTGTTCCACTTGAATATAACAGTGGCTAGTGTTGACCAAGGCAGTTCTGGAACTTGACTTACCTGAAGTGGTTCTTTTTGCAAATATGGTTTAGTACTATTGCATACTGAACAAGACAAAAGTACTTTATCAATATCTTTTGCTAGAGAAGGCCAAAATACTAGTTCTCTCATGCTTATTTTGATAGATTCGGAACCTGGGTGATCACAATGCAAAATCTGGATATATTCACATTGTTAAGAAGCAGGAACAACAATTTTAAGACATTTCAAAATAATGTCATCTTCCATCAACATCTCATCTCTGTAAGGAAAATAAGTTTGCACTTTAGGTGGTACACTAGATTGCTTTGATGGCCATCCAACATTAATGAAGTAGTTGAGGTTTTCCAAAATGGGATCAGTGTTTGCATAACCTCTCAGCTCATCAGGTCTCGTGGTAGAAAAATTATGCACTTCCATGACATCAAAACCAAAATTCTCTGCATTAAGCTGTTCTGTTGTATTTCTGGGTAATCTGGATAAGGTATCAGCCAGATAAAAAAAGTATGCCTTTTGTATAGACCATTTTGAAGTTGTACTTTTCCAGTCTGAGCATCATTCTCTGTAGACTTGCTGGAGTGGAATGCATAGGCTTCTTTAAAATAGTGACTAGAAGTTGGTGATCAGTTTCAATCTGAATAGCTCAACCATAAATATAATCATGAAACTTTGAACATGCAAATACTATTGCCAAAAGTTCTTTCTCAATTTGAGCATATTGCATTTCAGTTTGGGTAAGAGTTCTAGATGCATAGGTTCATAGGTTCATAGGTTCATACTAGGCTATCTGCCCAAGGGCATTTATAAGCCTAGCCCATAGTTATGTGGCTTTCGCCACCCCTTTAGTTTGAATAAAAACTATGCCTATCATTTTGCTGTGCCTCTGTCAAGCAGTGACACTGAAGTAATCCCTGGGGTATATCTGCAATCTCCCATCCATTGGTCAAGATTCCTCTTGAACAAGGCCAGAGTGCTCTGCCTCACATGTGCCGGGATTTTGTTCCACAGCATAGGGTGTCTCTGGGTGATGAATCTGTCCCTCCAGCACGTTCTATTTATAACAGTGTCAAGGTTTAAGTCTCCCGCCCTTGTGGTTCTGAGGGATCTAGATTTTTTGAGGTGAAGCATATTCATCAAATCTGGGTTTGACATGGCCTTATATGTCAGGCACAGGTCACCTCTGAGCAAGCGGTATGAGACTGAATAGAGCTGGAGTTCTTTCAGTCAGGCAGCATAAGACATATTTTTGAGACCCTTTATCCTTTTGGTGAGGAACTTTTGGGGCCTTTCAAGCTGCAGCAGGTGTCTGGTCAGATACATTCGAGCGGGCATTGTACTCAATCATAGGTCTAATGAGTGATGAGTACAGGGGGACGATGACCTCCCTTGATCTAGATGTGAATCCCTTCATGATCAGGTTGGCGATATAGAAGGTTTTCCTAACTACTTTAGCAACATGAGTTTCAAACAAAAGGCTACTGTCAACCTGTGTCCCCAGATCCCTGATGACTTTTTCTGTGCTCAGTGGATTGCCACCTATATGGTAGCTAGGGGTAACCTTGTTTTTCCCAAAGGGTATGACTATGCATTTTTTGGCGTTTAACTTCAGGCCATGGCTCTGGCACCAGTTATCTGTTTCTGTGAGGCCCTTCTGGAGGATATCTGTGTCAGATGTGTTTGACTATGGCGCCCAGTTTGCTGTCATCTGCAAACTTTGTCAGCCATAACCCTCCTGTGTTTGCTTGTACTTCAGAAAAGTAGATGCCGAACAAGAGTGGACCCAGGACTGAGCCCTGTGGGACACCACTTGTGACAGGCTTTGAGTCTGACATGGCTCCAGCAACTCCTGACCCTGTGGGTTCTGTCACTTAGCCAGTTTGCAACCCATCTTGTGATGTATGGGTTTACATTCAAGCTGATGAGTTTTCGATGATACCTGAGTGGGGTATTGTGTCGAAGGCCTTTGCCAGGTCAAGGTAGGCTGTATGGACTGCCTTTCCCTCATCAATGGCCTTGGTGACTGTCTCGAAAAAGTCAACCAAGTTTAAGAGGCAGGATCTGCCTTTGACAAAGCCAAACTGGGTTGGATCCAAAGTCTGCAAGTTCCCTATGTCTTTATTTATGAGTTACATTATGATCCTCTCCATGGCTTTGCAGATAAGGCTTGTCAAGCTAATGGGCGGTAATTTCCAGGGTCTGTGGAGGCACCGCCCTTATGAAGTGGGACCACAGTCGCCGTGCGCCACTCCTTGGAGTGCGTATCCTGAGGTGAGGCTAAGATTAAACAGCTGTCCTAACTGTGGGTTTAATTCCTCGTTGAGTTCGTGAAGCACACAGCCGGGGACACCATCCGGTCCCATGGATGCTGTGTTTTGCCTTAGTGAGGCAGTTCTCACCTGGGCGTTGGAGATGTTTGGGGGCTACAATCCTCTGGAATAGATATCTCTCCTTTCGGGGTTGCACTAAACCTGTCAGCCAGTATGTTGGCAATGTGTGTAGGTTCAGTAATTTTCACATCATTTTGAACTAATTCTGAGCATATCTGGGAGTTTCCTCCTAGGTTTCTAACATAGCTAAAGAAGGCCTTATGATTCTCTTTAGAGTCCTTGGCGATTTTTCTCTCAAAATTTGCCTTGGATGATTTTATGAGAGCTCTTAGTTTTTTAATTATAATGATCAAAGGTGTCTTACCTTTCAAGGATTTTGCTCTATCTTGTAGTAGTTTCCTCCTTTTGTTGTAGAGCTTGTTTATGGCTGGGGTCCACCAGACTGGACGCTTGCCTTTGGTACAGAGAGTCTTAGTTTTGTTTGGGATTGCCTGATCCATGCAGTCCTGTAGGTGCTGGTAGAAGGCATTTGTAAGTGATTCAGCGGTTTGAGTAATGTTTACCACTGGCTCAGGGGCCTTAAAGGAGACCACACTAGTTTTAGAAGTGTGAAATCGGCTTTTGAGAAGTTTTTCACTGTGGTCTTTTTTGTTTCAGGTGGGGGCGGGATGAGGACCTCCAGCGAGATTAGTTTATGATCTGATTTCACCAGTGAGGGGTATACTTCCGGTGTTGAACATTTTGATCCCATGTTCGTGATGATGAGATCAAGTATGTTTTCTCCTCTTGTGGGGATGGTGACTAGTTGTTCCATGACATTTGAGTTTATGAACTCCAGGAATCTTTGGGTTAGAGTGTTTGGGCTTGAGTAGTGTTCCCAGTCTATATTAGGGTAGTTGAAGTCACCTAGTATGATGGTGTTTGGAGATACATTTATCCCCTACAATGTTTTCAGGAAGGCCATGTGAGGTTCCTGAGTTTGAGAGGGTGGCCTGTAACATGCTACAAATTGCAGAGCAGTCTTGCCTATGGTTAATTGCACCTGGATGGTCTCCGATGCATCGTGCGTTGCCACCAACCTTGAGGTGTGGGTGTCCTTTATGAATATGGACACCCCCCCCTCCTTTCTTGGTGTTGTCTGGATTTTGGGGCGGGCATGATATGAGGTGAAACCTGTTAGTGCTGGGGTGCTCCCAGGAGCCTTGAACCAGGTTTCTGTCACAGCACAGACATCGATGTTCTCCATATTGAGAAGGGCCTCGAGTCCGTGCATCTTGAGATTGAGACTTCTGGCATTGAGCAGCATTACCCTTAGTTTTTTCCTTTTTGGTGTTCTAGGGTGGTAGGTTTAGAATTTGAGCCTTGCCTAAAAAAGGCACTATGGGGGTGGCAAGAGCCTTTGCCAATATCCGGAAGCCCAGGGGTGACAGGTGCAAGCCGTCCCTTGCGAAGCAGCGTGGCTTGTCCAGCATGTCATCCCAGGCAGACAGACATTGGATCCCCTTTGAATGACACCAGAATTTAAGCGAATTATTAAAGCTGATCATCTTATCACTGTATTGTGGCATCATTCTAGGTGAAGGTAGGATACTGCTCAAGGTCAGGGTCATACCTGCCTGGGCTACATAATCAGAGAGCTCCTCAATGTCCCTTTTCATGTAGTCCAAGGAGGTACGTCTCAGGTCGTTGACACCAGCGTGGACAATGACTGAGTCATACTTGTACCTGCTGTTAGGCTACTTGTCTACCCGCCTAAAGAATATCTGTGCCAAGACCAAATTCTGAAGCATCACAGGAAAGAGCGACTGGTTTATTGACATCATAGTATTTTAATGTAGGTGGAGTGGCAATTTTCTGCTTAAGGTCTTCAAATATTTTCTGGTGCTGTTCCATCTAAGACCATATAGTAGTTTTGCACATCAGCTCTCTCAAAGGCACTGTCAACTCACTGAAGTCTGGTATAAACTTGCTTAAATAGTTGACCATACCAAGAAAATATTGTGGAGCCTGAAAATTATCCAGTGCTGGCATTTCTGGAATGGCTGCTTGCTTGGACGGATCTGGTGGCAAGCCAGTGCTAGTAAATAAATGACCTATGTATGTAACTTCTAGTAGTCTGAATTTGCACTTCAGAGGATTAAACTTCAAGTTCACTTCATGTGGTCTGTCTAGAACTTTCCTAATGTTTCTGTCATTCTCTGCTTCACCATTGCCTCCAAACAATAAATTGTCTACTATTATGGCACAAGGATAACTTGAAGCAATTTGCTCCATTGCACACTGAAAGACTTCACTTGCAGAATTTATTCCAAATGGCATCCAGAGTAATCTATATCTTCCAAATGGGGTATTGAAAGTAGTCAGTAGTATCACTTGCTAAAATTAACTCTTTGCATCCAAGACAGAAAAAAACATTGGAACTTGGTATTAGGGCTGTGACTTCCTCAACTGTACGCATAGGATGATGCAGTCTCTTTAATGCTTTCCTCAAATCTCTGGGGTCAATGCATATTCTGATTTCATCCGAGCCTTTTTTATGGGATGCTACCATGGACGACACCCATTCAGCTGGATCTATAATTGGACAAATTACACCTTGCTGCACTGTTTTATCCAACTGATCTTTGAATTTATTCTGCATAGCTATCTGAACTTTTTTTGCTGGTCTGACCACTGGACTTACCTCTGGGTTTAACTTCCTAGAATATACAACTGGAAGTTTGCCTAACTTGTCATCTAAAACATCAGCATACTCTGAGAAAATACCATCACTGAAGTTGGAACTGGGACATGTGCTTATATGATCAGCTTCTTTGCTAAAGGAAAGCATATTCATTCTCAAACTGGCTCTGAAACCCAATAATGATTGCACAGGTCTTCATATTACATGAATATAAGCTGTAGCAGTTCCTAGCCAAATAACATGAAAGTACTACTGAGCCTTTGGTTTGAATTTTTTCACCTCCATGAGCAACAAGTTTCACACAACTGGCCACATTAAATTTTTCTTCATCTCTCACCTTAGCAAATGTGTCTGCTGACATAACATTACACTTTGAACCAGTGTCTACTTTGAGCTTGGTGGATTTACCATTGATTCAGACAGTACAAAATACTTCATTCTTAGCCATCAGATTTACTGCATCAACCTTTTCACCAATTTTATTATTTATTTATTTATTGCATTTGTTAACCAGGAAAATCCACTGGGCCTAAGAAGAGCCCATTTTCAGTGGAGGTCTGGGGAGAGAAGCTCCACAATTACTGATACACCATCTAAAGAGAAAGTAGGGATGCAGCTCTTTATCTGATCAACTTGCTATTTTAAGTGACCCTACTTTATAACTGTGTGTGGTTTACTTGACTTACAAAACTTTTGAAAATGGTTCCATTTTTTACACTTGTGGCATTGCTGACCAAATGCTAAACACCTTTCTCTTTTAGACTCCTGATTGGCACCACAGTTGTGACAGTTAACAATAAGGCCTGATTTAGGGTTTGCTGACTCACCCTGTACTGCACTGAGCATGTCCTTCTTACTGAACTAGTCTTAGAACTTGCTGGAAAACTGCAGGTTTTAACTGCCACACTCACAGGGGTTACAGCTACCATGTGCTTAGGCCTGCCTCTACTAGTCACATGTTTCATGCTGTCTACATTTACTCTGGAGCCTGCTGAAACCATGCTCTTATCACTTGCAAGCATACTTGTGTGCCTTTCTGTAACTTCATTGATTTGACAAATCTCAATAGCTTCACTCAGCATTAATCACTGTAATGAAGCAACATTTTTCTCACTGCAGCACTATTAATACCACACACAAGCCTGTCCTTTATTAACTCATCTTTTAAATCACCACACGTACACATTTTATCTTTGTTTCTCAAGTCAGTAATAAAAGCTGCAAAAGTTTCTCCTTGCTTTTGATCTATTGTGTAAAACAAATGTCTCTCTAATGTAACATTTGTCTGGGGGTTGCACATTTCCCTGAATTTGCATTTTAAACACTTGGGGTCTTCCCTTGGTTCAGCCTGTACAACAATATGATGGCTTTCCCTTCTCCTTCATATACTGCTGGTGCATATACAAATGAACTCTCTATTTCAATGGTCTCTGACTCAACTAAGTTTAGTAAAATGAATGCCCTGGTGCATGCATCTTTGTCAAAATAAGCTGCTTATATAAAAATATGATACTCTTGCTCAAATATTCTCCAATTCTTTGCAATATTTTGATCATATACAACTGGGCATCATCTGCGAAATACTGCTGCCATATTAACACATACCAGTGAAGGCTTTTGCAAATATGCATGAACACACACACACATATACATATGCCAGAAATTTATGCTAGTACTTGTAACTATGCACAATAGTACAGCAAGCCTCTGAATAACCGAACTTTGCAAAATAAGCCTCTTGTGCACAAGAATATTCTTGAAATCACTGTACTGTAAGAAATCACCTCTTATCAGTGTAAGAAACATTTCAAAATAACTGCCCTGTGTGAATAAACTGGGCAGAAGAAGCTCAGAGTAAAAAACATTTACAAGTAACTGCACTTTGCGAATAAACAATTACATAGCACACTGAAACTTCCAAAAATGGTTGTACTTTGCTAAATTCAAAGATTCAAAGAAAGATTCAAGATTAAGATTCAAAGAAAATTTATTGTCATTTAGGACCACACAAGTGCAGCCTAAATGAAATTACAAATGTCAGCTCATGAGAGAACGCAGATACAGTGGTATCAAAGAATAACATAAGAAACAAAATAACACATATGACATGCAAGAGGTAGTTCAGATTACATAAACACATTCAATACCCATTATCAAGTCATAAATAATAAATAAATACCCACCACCAAACCTCTACACTATTAAAATAGATAATAAATAGTAACTGGTGAATAGCAGCTGTTTAGTTACTATATTGCACTTGTTAACCTTAGACATGACTCAGTATAGCCATCATATTGCATGATAGTAATGCTGGTGGTAATTACTCAGAGCAGCAGGATTAAATGAAAAAAAGATGCTTTAATGTATCAGGTATTATGGTTGGTGTCCATATTAATAAGTCTCACAGCTGAAGGATGAAAACTGCTCCTGAATCTGGTAGTCCTACAGTGGAAGCTGTGGTACCTCCTTCCAGACACAAGTTGTGAGAACCAGTTGTGGGCCAGATGGGTTGAATATATGTTCTCTTTCTTGGTCTTGTAAACAAAAGCTCCTGAATAGAAAATAGGTTTGTGCCCAAGATTTTCTCAGCCACCCTCACCACCCTCTGTAATTTCTTCTTCTCAGCAGCTGTGCAGTTGCCAGTCCATGCTATGAAGTTGCTAGTAAGGATGCTCTTGATAGCTCCCCTGTACAAAGTGGTAAGAGCAGACAGTGGGAGCCTAGCCTATTTGAGCTTTCTCAGGAGGTGAAGCCTCTCTTGAGCCTTCTTGACTATATGGTTGGTGTTAGCAACCCAGGAGAGGTTATCAGAGATGCGAAGGCCCAGAAGATTGGTTGTTTTGACTTTATCTGTTATCTATAAGTAACTCTGTACAGTGTAACAAACATTCTGTAATGGCAGCACTCCGCAAATAGACACACCCAGCACAAGAAACTTTTCAAAATGGCTGTATTTTGACTTCCCTTTACAAAATAGTTGCACTTTGCACACAAACTCTTCAGACTAAATGCACAGTAATACGCACATACTGTAAGCACTTTTACGTACTTTGAGATCCTTTGAATAACTCTAGTTATACCCTGAATAGCTTCTATCAATGCAAAATGCTAGTTTATACCAAAACACAGTAACTTGCCAAACAACATGCAGTCACCTTGCTTTATTTATATTTAATGTGCCTTTTTGCCATTTATTTTATTTGTTTTCCTTGTTTAATCTTTTTTCATGCCCGTTATACTTTTCTTGTGCTCGTTTTACTCTAAACATTTTCTTTTACTTTAAACATGCTCGTTCTATACTTCCAAGGTAATTCCAAACCCCTGATGAGCTTTTCTGATAATTGTTTTATCAAATATCTTAATTTTAAATATTTTGTTTAATTAATGAACTTTTTGTGCCTCTTGCTTGGTTAATAATGCATGCTGTGCTCTTGCAATGCTTTGTTTTATCTTTTTAATCAAATAAATAATTCGTGCAAGTTTTCATTACCATTGGTTCACTTCTGGCCCTTTTTGTACTTGGTTCACTTTGTTTACCTACACTGTTAACTTTGCACCTCATAGCTCTGAAAAGCAGTTTTTGGAATCCCTGTTCTAACACCATGTCGCTCGTCTGGTCAGGATAAAACAGATGGACGTCTGTGGCTTCTGTTCAAGCATCTTTATTATGTACAGACACATCAGGATTGCAGCTTAATAACTTTACCTTAGATAAACTTACAAACTAGCTATCACACTAATACATGCTTATTCTCTGGCTGCACTCTCAAAATGGCACTGAAGCTAGCATGTGCTTGATACTTGTGCTTGATACTTATATGTTTGAGCTGTCCTTGAAACACTTCTTAAAGGTACAACACACACACACTATTCTACACCTCTCAACTGTCAATATTTCACAAAATGTTCCTTGGTGAATAGTAGGCTAACTTCCATGAAGGGCCATTTTAAACCTAGCTAATAACTCAAGATCAGAATCAAACCCTGTACCTTGTGTCTATGAGATGATTTTAAACAGTGTGACAAAGGGGGATACTGCCAGTACAGCTCTCTTGAATTTTGAAAATAATTATATGTCATTTGTTAATATTAACATGATTTATAGTAGATGCTTGTGTTACAACTGTATTAGAACTGTATGCCTGTATGTCATATGTATATCAAACTGCTTCATACAGATATGTGTGTTAAAAAGGGTCTATATTATAACTTTGAAGTCTGAAAACTTCAAATCTCATATAATTGACTCCATATGAGCGAAGCAAAGTTTTCAAACATCAAATTTAAAATACAAACAAACTAAAAACAAAAAAAACTACCTGAATGGTCTATGCAGGGAGGCAAGCCACTCTGCACCCCCCACACCCCCACTACTTAAATATACCAACTCTGAGATCGCACTACATTGAAGTGAAAGGAAATATGCCCTACAGTGATCTCCGTTGAAATGTTCATTGTTTGAAAACTTCGGTCATATGATGTCGATCATATGAGATTCAAAGTTTTCAAACTTCAAACTTATAATATAGACCCATTAAAAGGTATTTTAGAAAGTGCTTGTGTTTAAAATGTAATCACAGTGTGCCCTGCTGAAATAGAACAGAAAAGTACATGCACTATTGTAACTGTTTAAATGTATATATTTTAATAGTGGAAACTGGAATACAGGAGGTTAACTTCAGAAAAATAGCTGAAATTAAATTACTTTATGCCTACACAATAAAAGATGGTATCTTTCAGTTTTCAAGGCAGCCAGAGACACAGAGTCTATGCTGAGAATTTTCTGTACTGTCTTTTGGATGAAATAATTACTAGTTTTGAAATGTGGAGGAATGTAATTCCCCCGGATTCAGCAAATGTCCATGCAGGAATAACTTATTCCTGCACGGAAGGGAGCAGTCCTGTGCAGCATGGCAGTGCACCATGCATATGTATGAAGGCGTACTGCCATGCTGTAATACGTACATGGGGAGGTGTACAAGCAAAGGGGGCATGTTTGAGAGCAGTGCTCTCACAATACACATGCCCCTGCACACCAGAATTGCCATACAGCAATTTAGAAAGAGCGAGATCATTCGTTACACCTTCAACCCGTTACAGTAAGAAATCTGGAAAAAGCCATAAGGGGCAACTTTGAAATATTGCAATTACCAATGTAGAAAGTTGATAGAATAACAGGTTTTGCCTTAACATGAAATTTGTGAAGGGCTTGAAGTCTACAACACACACCTCACAACCCATTAAATAAGAAATCTGGACAAAACCATGTGGGACAAATGTGAAATATTGCCATTACAAACTTAGAAAGTTGATAGAATAACAGGTTTTGCAATAGCATGAATTTTCTGGTGTATGAAGTATAAAACTCAAATGTCTGTCATTATTGTGAAACTTCAATCTTTAATGATGTGCCAGAGAGCCACAAGTTTATGAAAAGTGGACCAAGAATATAATGTAAATATCCAGACATAATGTCAAAAGTTATATGTCATCAACGTTTCAAAGCACAGCCCCCAACAAATACATTTTTTTCACATCTGCAATAAAGTTTAAGTGTAGCTGAGTGGGAGTGCCCATTGATTAGCTATGCTTAGCCAGCTTAATTGGCATGAGAACTTAAACAGCAATAAATGTCTAACATAAGCAATAGTGTAGTGGTTAGAGAGTATACCTTACATGTAGTTATTCATGGTTCGAGCCTCACCAAAGCCAGTGGCATTTTGTATGTAAACTTATTAGAATTTTAATTTATTTGTTTATTTATGTATGAAGTAACTTATATTTCTCAACCAGACTATTGTATTAGGCTCAGATGTGAGGTGTCAGTGCAATAAAGTTGTGAAACCCCCATATAAACACAAGTGCCCCATACAGTATAGTCATACAAGAATAAATGTAATGAAAGCACATTGGGGGATGTCAGGAAATGTAAACAAATTTATATGATGTCAGGAATGATGACTCAATCCCATACAGGTGGTAGTCCATAAAATAAAACATAAGCAATACTAAGCATTGTACAGCTATGCTGACTGGGTGTAAGCATTATGTAAATATGAATGCTAAGGAATGAGTAGCCCAGCTAAGTGGATTTGTCCATTGGTAAGCAGTGCTGAGCCTGCCC
>NC_056730.1:200469060-200531560 GCF_019279795.1 Protopterus annectens
CTCTTGGTCAAACTACTATTTGTATTAATATTAATATTACACAGTAAGACTAGACACCCTTTGTTAGGGGCCTTAAAGTAGCTGATAAGGAGTTGGCTGGTGGCAGTGAACACTACCTTGTAGACTGGGCAAAAGGGGCATAGCTAACAAATCTGTGCCAGCCTTTCACAGGTGTGTGTGTGTGTGTGTGTGTGTGTGTGTGTGTGTGTGTGTGTGTGTGTGTGTGTGTGTGTGTGTGTGTGTGTGTGTGTGTGTGTGTGTGTGTGTGTGTGTGTGTGTGTGTGTGTGTGTGTGTGTGTGTGTGTGTGTGTGTGTGTGTAAAGCAAACCTCAAAGAGTGTATGTGTCAGCTACTTGGGCAGGGACCCAAAACAATGGTTGGATAGAGAGTGTCCTGGAGGTCTTGGCTTGGCCACTTAGCTGAAATTTCAACTCTATAGCTGTGCCAGTGGGGAGTCTTACTGAAGATCTGGAGAAAGAAGTGGAACCAGCCCCGGACTGACTGCGGTCTGTGTGTGTTCTTAAAGGAAATTGCACTTGATGCAGAGATCTGTATCTGGAAATACTGTATGTTTACCCATTATCCTCTCAGTCTGCATCCCCCACTGTTGCCAGTGGTGAAGATTGAGGCTCCTTGATTACTGGTCCAGTGGTGGGGCATCACAAACAGTATGACAAACTCACCTTACAAAATGACACATACGCAATTGCTAGTCTAATGACACAAGGGGCTGTTTTAAAAATAACTCATACTTTACAAGGTGAGAATCAAACCTTGTACTTTGCATCTACAAGGTAAACATCTTAACCACTATGCCAGCTCCCAATATTTATGCTTTAATTCCCAACTCTTATATTTTAATATTATATATTTGATTTGTTCCTCACAAAATTTGTACTTTTGTGGTAAGTTATTGAGGACTGAAGTTACTAAATAATGACATAGATTTGTATTTTAGACTTCAGATTTATTATTACCCACCCTAATTTTTATTTTTTATTTTATTTATTTTATTTTATTTTACATTTGTTGACTGGGCTGGTCCAACTGGATTTATGTCCATTTTCAGCAGAGGCCTGGGGAGAAAAGCTTCAAGTGAAATATATTAAACATTGAACATTAATCATTAAAATCATTTAACATTAAGAAGAGTGACACATAGTTCAGAGAAAAAAATAAATAATATTTTACAGTGTCTGCAATAAGCAAAATAAGAACATCTCGGGGAAAATTCGAATTCGAATTTAGTACTAAGTTTTTGAAAAGATTTGAAGCAGGATAAGTGAGAGTTCTAGGAGCAGAATGCAAGCTAGTCAGTGTTAGAGCAGGGGCAGAGCCAGTGAGTTAAGAGGCAAGTTTTGAGTTGGGATTTGAAGCTGGGAAGAGTGGAGAGAGCAGTGAGGTTGGAAGGAAGGGAGTTCCAGGCTTTTCCAATTGTATTAGGAACAAGGAATCACCTGCTAAGTTGTTGGATTTACAGGTAGATATTAGAAGTTTGTTAAAGGAATGCAGACTTTTGAGATTACAATAAGGGCTAATGAGAGTAGTGAGTATAGGGGTGCTGATAGGTTTGTAGAGGATTTTATGGGCTAAAGAGAGCTGGTGAATTAAGACGAGATTTTGCAGTTCATGCCATCCCAGTTGTTTTAAGTTTAGGCAGTGGTGAGTTCTATAGGTAGAGCCAGAGGCAAATCTGGCAATGCTGTTGTAGGCAACAGTTAGTTTGGAGAGGTTAGTTTTGGACAGATATGTATAGATGGGGGAGGTGTACAGTAGGGTAGAAATCAAATGGGTATGTGCTATGGAAGTTCTGGCTAGTGGTGTAAGAAATGGTTTAATTTTAAACAAGGAGCCAAGTTTTCTGTTGACTAGTTTTATTGTGCTGTTAATGTGATAGTCAAAGCATAAGTTGTTGTCTATCTGCACTCCGAGGAACTTGGTGGAGGGGTCAGGAGATATGTAGGTGCCATTACTAGAGAAGACAGAAAAGTTGAGTGGAGAGGATTTTCAGGTGGGGGCGAAAAGTAATAGTTTGTTTTTTTTGGGGTTTAAGATTAGGCATCTGTTTAAGAACCATTTTTCAAAATTTTGGAAAGTCTGTTGGGTGATAGAGTGCAATTCAGAGGGGGATGAGGCAGAACAAATTAAAGTAGAATCATCAGCATATTGTATACAGGTAGCAGAGGACAGACTGGTATGTAGATCATTGATGAAGATTGAGAACTACTGGAATGTCCTAATCCCCCCAAGAAGATGCTGTAAATGAAATCAATATAACTTTCCTATGTATCCTAAACAGCCTTGCACCTCCTAGAATAAAGAGAATAAAAACAAATGATGCAACAGTAGAATATTAATGCAGGATAGAAATAATGCATAGAAAGAATGGCAAAAATTTAAAACATCACAACATCTCAAAAACTTCAGAATGATCTGCATCCATTCTAAAAGGTAAATAAATGAAGGCAAAGTACATACTAGAACAACTTTCATAACAATTGTAAATACAACCTTAAAAACGTCTGGTCGACCAGCAAACAAATCTTACATCCTAGCCAACACTCCAGCCCTATTCCCTTTACCAATAACTCACCACTCAAAGGTACAATAGAATTCAACTATTATTTCATTGACAGTATAATGTTCTTCATAGGTTTATAGATGTTTACTAAACTAATGACCACAAGGGCCTCGCTATGCATCCCAAATCTCTGACAAGTTCTGATACCTTTGATAAGTGTAAGCAGGGGTTTGGACGATGAAACATTTGCAAGCAGGGCCTGGGAGATGAATCATTTATAGGTCAATAGGTGCCAAAACAGGTATGAATTTCCTCTTCCCCATCCAATTGTCCAAGATGCACTTGAGCTGGGTTAGGGAGGAACTCTGCTTCATATTGATGAGGAGCCTGTTCCATAGACGGGGTAGTCTCTGGGATACATACTTGTCTGTCCAGCAGGTCCTATTTATATCACAGGCAAGGTTTAAGTATTTAGAATGGGTAATTCTGGTGCTGTTTATTTTGTGGATATGCAGGAGGTCCATCAGAGTAGAATCTGACAATGCCCTGTATGCCAGGCATAGATGTCCCCTAAAAGGTCTGTAGGAAGCAGAATGCAGGGATAGGGCCTTGAGGCAGCCTGAAGAGGACATTAAGTTACACACTGTATTCTTTTAGTGAAGGACCTCTGTGGATGTTCCAATTGTTGGATATGCTTGGTTAGGTACATACCAAAGGGAGCATTATACTCCATGATAGGTCTGATGAATGCAGACTACAGTTCACAATGACTTCCTTAGACTTAAATGCCATAACTTTGTTTATAAGTTGGGCAGCATAGAATGACTTCTTCACTACTGTAGACACATGATGGATCCTAATCAAGAATTCCCCAACATCCAATCTCAACTCTGCCCAACAGCTACATATTATCACATCCACCTTTCTCATCAAACTTGTGCTCGCATCACCTATAAAACTGCTCTTAAACAAACTCAAACCATGCTCTACTTCAGCTGATGACTTTCCAAGTGAGTACCTTAAAATAGCAGCCAATAGCATTGCCTATCCTGTCTCAATCCTTATGAATCGGTCAATCCAGGAATCCTACATTCCCTATATTGGAAAACATCACGCATTATAACTCTAAACAAGGAAGGAAATTCAACAGGTATTCCCAACTTTAGACCTATAGCAATATTATCCTCCCTGTCAAAAATACTTGAAAAAATGTATTCAGAAACAATTGCTAAACTATCTCCTACAGGAAGAACTCCTATCCGCCATACAACATGGCTTCTGTCCCTCCCATAGGGCTAACACTGCACTTACAACCTTTATAGATACTGTCAATAAAGCTAGAGATAATGGCAAATCAGACTCCTCCTTATTTCTAGACTTGTCTAAATCTGTTGACACAGTTTGTCAGTCCAAATTTCAACTGTCCCCACTAGGTCTATCTCAGCCCATCATTCTATGGTTCAGAAGCTACCTGCCCAATAGATTTTAGTCAGTAAAATGGCACTCGACATATGTCCTTGTTATATAAGTTACATCTGCTCTTAACTAACGTTTTTACACATGTTTGCATTCAATTAGAAGATTGTAAAATTATTGTTTTTAAAATGTTTTTGTAATATTTTGGAGCTTTTTTTTCTGGGCCCCCACTGAAAATGGGCCCTACCCATTTGGACTTTCTTGGTAATCAAATGTCAATAAAAATAAAATAGATAAATAAATAAATAAATAAATATTCTTCATAAAAAGCATGTTAAATCAAAACAAGTTATTCTAGTAACATTCTAAGTTTCTTTGAGCAATACTTAAAATTTGCCCCAATACTATGCTTTAGTATTCCCATTATTTTTGGTTTCATTCAGAATTCTTGCTCAAAGATGTTGAGAGGTGGGCCTTTTGGCCAATATTAAATTGCATTACACTGAAAGTATGTAAATTTTGCTGGCAAGGAATTTGGAATGCATGTTTTTTTTTGTCTTTCTGGAAAAAAAAGTTTAATAAGTGTATAATGTCAAATATGTAGTAATGAGACTGTTTCATGTGTGTATGTATTTATTATTTCATCAAATATTTTAAGTGTCTAGACTACCATTTTATGATGTCTAGTGACTTCAGAGTTAGCTATGATAAGAGTTAATGCTGAGTGCACGGACCCACCTGGATGGCTAGTGTCAGGGCTTTGTAACCCACATTAAAATGGTGAGGATTTGATAAAACAATTAATTCAAACAGTCTTGATAACTCATTTTGTTGCCCCTGGCATGGCTGATATACTTTAGATGAAATATTCATTGATTGCTATTATTCCAGTGCATATACGTGAACTGAAGCATCAACAGCACAGTTAACCATTTTTGACAGTTTATTATAATTAATCTTCTTTATGAATGGCAGCTTGTATTGTACAAATAACATACCTTTTATTTCCGGTAAGGAGTTTGGAATGCCTGTTGTTTCTTTTGGTGAGAAAAGTTCAGCACACATAATAGCAAAAAACCTGCAATAAAAATTGCAAACATCTATCTGTGTGTATGCATCTATATATTTATTCTTATTTGTTTATATTTGTTGATTGGGAAAGTCTAACTGAGAAGCCTCCAATTTCAATGGAGTTTTAGGAAGAAAAGCTCCAGATGTATTAATATACATAAATCACTTTGGTCATGCCCACTATCATTCTTGACTCACATATTCTCCTATGAAACTCCTCAGTTTTCTCTTACAAAACACAAAACTTCTGTTATCCCAAAGATCCAAGAGCCAAACAGTTGCAACCTCTCTGACACTTTTATCATCCCACCTCTGTTGCTAATTTAAAGACAAATTCTTGACAATCAAATTCCTTTTTTATTAATATATTGTACCTTATGGTTCTAATGTGAAACGCCAACTTCCTGAAAGCTGATGTTGCAAAATAATTAAAAAAATGTCCAGAAACGGTAAAGAACTCCAATTTGCTTGTTTTTTGTAGAGGAGCAAGCCCTCCTGCTCCCCTGACTTATGCATGATGGGTCCACAGTTGCATTAACTCAAAGAGGGAAAAATCTCCCTAAAAAGTAAATTATTGCTAGCACATACTTAGAAATGGCACCAGCAATAATTTCATATGGGGAAAATTATTTAACTTTATGCCATTCATCTTTTTCTGTGGGCTACTGACACTTGTGCAATGTCTCCTTGAGCTTGTATATTATCCCAATGGTTATATATTTTTATTATCCTATGGTTATATATATTTTTTATCCTTAGCTAGGCTTTTCTGACTAGTTATTTATCACTGATCTGCTAATCAAATGCCAGATATGTATGTGAAAATGCACAGCTGGCAAATGTTAGCAAATTGATGGGTAGGTATTCCAAATTTGGTCACCTGTCCATTTTTTTTGCAACAGCAAAACAAACAGAAAAGTGACATACTGAAATTAGGCAAATTCTCAAGTATTTTAGGAGCACGGAATAAGTTCACATAGTTTTCTTCATATATCAATGACCAGATTTTAAAAAGTGACTAAAAAAGCTTAAATAATATACCTTATTCATCCAAATGTACAATACAAACTATAAATCAGAAAATAAATCTGCAAAATGTGCACACCTATATCATTGCATTGCACAGCTTTTCTCTAAGGTACAATTTGAATTTCAAACTACCGGCTCTAAACAGTAATAAATCAAAAACAAAACACTAAGCTGAACCAAAAAAAAAAATAAAAATCCATTTCGTATTTCATGCATGAGTCAGCAACTGAATTAAAAAATAACTACATTTGTCCTAATGTACTTGAAATATATTTTTAATACTGTATACCTATTGTACATCAGGAATAAAGTTTGCAGTCTACTGCTCTGTTTACTCCTTACATCTAGCCTGTCAGGTACTATTGCAAACCATGAGCTATAAACAGCTATAATGCAAATTAACAAATATAAACTGTAGCCTAGCTAAACTATCTTATTAAGTAAATCAAAAATCAACAAACTTAACTTAATAAATGCAAAAAGTTCAATGAACAAACAAACATTTCATGTGAACCAGAAGTTGTTTTCTCCATGCTGTGCAAGGTTGCATAATCACACAAGCTATAGTAACTTTCTAGCTTCAGATTTGGAACACATAACAGCTAAGAACTTCTCAAAGATGTCTTGATGTTATCTCAATGTTGAGGGTTGGGGTTGGGACTGAGAAAGAACAATTTTGTTTGCCCTGTGAGTTCTGCAGTTCATCCTATCTGTTTTCCTATCTGGTTTAGTGCTTGGCCAGGAAAATCATATGATTTTCCTGATCCCTCATACAGCTGGATTTTATGCATTCAATTTTCATTATATCAACTGCATATATATGGGTTCATGTTGATTCATCCACAGTAATTTCACTGAGCAGTATTAAGGAGAACCCACATCATTTAAAACCATGAGCTATATAGTTTGTTATTGCACCCACCATGTCAGTGGAAAACTCCCAAATCAGATCCCCAAACCTAAACACACAAATTCTGTGGTCACACATCTGTGGGAAAAAGGGCAATTGCTTTGAGAGCTAAAGGTGATTTTCAAGAATATTGACTTGTGCTGTTGGCACTCATGAAATTTCCATTATTCATAGGTTCATAGGTTCATAGGTTAATTATGCGCATGACTGACTGTGTTAGATACCACATTATACTTCATGCATTCTTGTCTGACTGTGAAGCAAACCACTATATTACTTTAGGCAAGCCGTTGCTGGATTTAGGGTTTCTACTATGAAATGTTGACATCCTGAAAGTCGATGAGCTAACAAGATGAAAAAATGCCCAAAACTTCAGAAGGGCAAAAAAAAAAAAGAAATGTATTTGTTTTTTGTAATGAGTAAGCCCACCTTGCACTCCCTGTATCAAGGGCATGGCCCACACATATCCCAAACTTATAAATACCAACTCCTGTGTTGCACCGGCTTGAAGAAGGGTGACATCTCCCAAAACTAATCAGTCATTGCCAGTGCACAGTTAGAAATCACACCTTCAGTGACTTCCTGTATTAGACAGCATTTGGCATTTTTAACGTGCTGCTGAGTCTCAAGCAATTTCACTTCAAGCAACTCCAGGGAAGCAGGATTTGGACTTGGCTTTGTGTGTTGCATAGCTCTCTGCCACATGCCTGCAGGAGTGCTGCTGCAGGTTGCCAGGCTGTTTAGATGGAAATGCTATACTTAGTATTAATATCCTCACCAAGAGGCCACCATCATTATGAGATCCAGAAGATGAAAGGGCTTGCAGGTTTTTTTTTTTTTTTTTTTTTGCAGGCAGCACACCAAAATGTTAATTTTTGTACTATAATGCTCCTGCAAAGTCATTCATATGTGTAGACTCAATTTCAGGTGTGCTTTATGCATTAAAACATTCATACATTTTCTGTTTCTTATGGTAGTACTCAGACATGAGTCAGTAGCCATGGATCTAGCAGATGTCCAGTATCATCCACAAGGTCTCCATAGCTTTGTTAGAATTTTAAGGTATGATACAGGGCAAATGAATGCCAAATGTTTGCATGATGATTGGCAGCTAGATATTTGGCACATGCAGTGGATGGATCTTTTCTGCTCTTCTCCAACCAACAGATACATAAGAGGTTTGCTCAGCAGTTCACATAACTACATACACCATCTATGCTCCCCTCATGTGTGAATATTTATGTGATATCTTGCACGGTTTTCTCATATAACCAGTTGCCCTTTCTGGCTGGCATGCAAGCGTGGGAATATACATGATGGCATGCTGTATCTGGCATAGTGGTAACCATTATTATGTCCTGTTATTACATACATGTTTAACTGTGGGCAATGTGAAGTCCCCTGTTTGTTTTCCCATATTACCTTTTCTTCCTTTCATTCTTTTTACTTTCATTCTTTATTTTCCTCTGT
The DNA here is from genome assembly GCF_019279795.1 of Protopterus annectens. Classification (NCBI taxonomy): domain Eukaryota; kingdom Metazoa; phylum Chordata; order Ceratodontiformes; family Protopteridae; genus Protopterus; species Protopterus annectens. Next base: position 200,477,478 of record NC_056730.1, read on the forward strand.
TACTTCAATCCTGTATTTCCTCTGTCCGTACTTTATGACCTTTAGTTTAATGTTGGTAATGTTAGTGGCTTAAGAATTTGAATCTCATTAATATTTATAGATTTCTTCTAGGGGTGCTTTCATCCATTCTCTGATACATCCTCATCTTATACTGGTGTATTTAACTTTTATTGTGTAGTTTTGTATCTTTGTGGTTGTCTTATATATTGCAAGAATCATTTCTCCATTTCTCTTATTTGAACAATTCTAGTGTATAAACTCATGTCATGGATCACTGCAGCCTGTTCACAAATATTGGTGAAAAAAAGAGTATTATTATTCAAAGTTTTGTCATGCATGCACTTCAGCTGTCTAATTTTCAAGCAACAGTGACAACACAAAATATTTTTTTTTTCTTTTTTTTGCTGGTGGTGTGCCTGTACCTCTCTGTGGTGGCTTCATCCCTCTTAGCCTTACATTATTATTGGTTATTGTAATTGCCAGAATTGCTGCAGTTCATAGAAAGCATGATCATTCACAGGTAATGCAATGCCTTTCTCACTTTATTTTGTTGCTATCACAGCTGGCCTTAAGGTCCCCATCCTCATTCAATGGGTCTGACAAACCCACCACTGCCTCCTCTGAACTACCATGACTTGTACCCAGTGGCAATGAGGACATTGAAGGTCATGGTGCAGGGTCATACTTCTGCCAGTGGGGAGTGTTTAAGCCCCAAAGTGACCCACCCCTCACACACATAGACACACACACACACTTGTGATTTTCCTGGGACAGATGTACAGAAAATCACACTGCACATCATCCTGTATCTCCATTGGCTCAGCCAATTTCTCTCTTTCTCATGGACTATGTCCCCTACATGTATGGAGCTTTGCTGGAGGGCTTCTGTGAGATATGGATGCATGTGCCCTTTCCACTCCCCATGATGGGCTTACCCATCCTGCATACCACTGCCTCAGATATCTGAGATGCTAATCAAATCTTGGACACATGGGTTGCAATAAGGGCTCTGTCAGTCTTCCACAGTACTGGCATGCTTGTCTTACTTTTTCTCTGAGTTACATGAACCGTGGCCCACCCAGAAATCATTAATAAGCAAGCATAAAAAAACTCTATTGTCTACCTCTCTTGATAAGAATGGTTTATAGTTTCCCACTTTCAGAGGTTCAGTTTATGTCCCAAAACATTTTAAACCCTGCGTGTATACCTGCCTTCTTTTAGGCCTCTTCCCTCTCAGTAGTGATTTTCATCCTCGTCATTCTTGGCCTCATACCAGCTTGTTACAGCTGTATTTTCTCATGTAAACTCTCAGCTATTTGAGTCTGCATGATAATCTGTTCTGCAAATGTACATCTGAATAAATCATCTTGGTGTTTCAATAATTATCTAACTAATTCCTGTCTTACTTTCATTTCAACAGGGCATGACTTTCCATCCCCAAACAATTACTACTTAGAAAGAAAAACATCAGATTTTTTTGAAACAGTGAAAACCAATACAAAGGCTGCATTTTTTTAATTAATGGCTTTAATGAGGAATAAGTAGAGAAATATGACCACATCCTTGGATTTAGACAATGTACCCTTAAAAATCAAGCGGACAAGGCAAAAGTATTTTTGTATAACTGTGGATATATGATGGTGAAAGGAGAGCTCATTATTGATGGGAAGTTGGCATAATGGTTAAGGTATTTAACTTACCAAACAGAAGGTCTAAGGTTTGGTTCTTATAAGGGGTAATTAGCTAGGCTTAAAATAGCCTACAAGGGTAGTTAGCTTAGTACTTATCTGTGAACCTATGATATGTGTGCCCAAACCTCTGATAAGTTTGGTTTGGGTGCTTGCATTTTCCAAAAGTGACTACACTTCATGTTTTGCATGTACTTTAAGGCCATATTCTTTGTTTTATTTATAGGTTAGCCCTTCATGAAGGATATGAGAGTCATTGAGGAAGTTTACTATGGCATCAAATTTGCAGCCATCAATAAACGTACTTAGCCAAATGCCCCTAACATCAGCATTGATGTTCAAGAAATAAATATTAAATCTAAGTATATGGAGTATCAAGACCTGGGGAATAACACTGATTATAAGATTCTTGGAAGAAAAGGTGCCCCCTAGTTTTTTACTTCTTGGGTTCTACCAGTGAGCCAATTAGCTCTATCTAGCAAGTAACAAAGCTCTTTACTCAGTAAACATGTGCAGTGCACATTAATTTGCCTTCATCCAGGGCAGCCTTCTCAAAAACATCCACTAGGTTTAGCAGGCAGTACTTGCCTTCCTTGAGCACAAGCTGTGTTGGGCCAGTGAAGTGCAGACTCCCAATGTGTTTATAAGGTCAATAATAATGCAATACATTGATTTAGAAATAATTTCTTGAGGAGTACGAGTCTATTGTTTCCCAGAACAGTAGTGGAACTTCCTTTTTGAATGGGGAAGACAACAGCTGTTCATCATGCACCCAGGGGAAAAAAACTTAATGAGATGCTGAGGTTAAATAGATTATGGAGTGTGTTTGTAAGACAGTGCTTCAAACTAGGAGGTAGGTACTCTGGTATGTTATCAGGCCCTGTGGAACTAGTAATTTTGACTTTGGAGAAAGCCTTAAGAACTTGCTCAGTGGAGATCTGTGTGAGATGTCACCAAGGTGTCATATGTATATAGACAAGAATGGAGATGAGGGAAGATTGAACAAAACATATTATTTAATATGTGACCTATATCTTCAGGGGCAGAATAGCACAGTGCTGGGTATTATTTTTAAATTACCTGATATAGTTGAAGAAGGACTTGGTTGTACTTGGCAGATATTATGATTTTTACTCCATAATTTATCTTAGCAGATTTGATTTTGTTTCTGAGTTCTTTGTTTAGCTTCCTAAGCATGACGAAGAGGTGCAGTGCTTTTAGTTTGTTTTTAAAAGAGAGGATATTGTTCCTCTTGTTATACAGTTTGTTTATGCAAGAGTTCCATCAAAAGAGCTTGCTTCTAAACTAGGGCTATATTTGTTAAGTGTAGACATTTTCTAACTATGGTTAAGTCTACTACTTTGTCCTCACTAAGTGAAGGCCTTCTAAATTTCCTCAGGTTATCTATCATACAGTTGAAATAAACTAACCTTGCAAAATTCTCTGAATGTAGTTGTATTAGTGATGGATTTGGGATGTCTAATGATAAAACCCACTGCATGATGGTCAGATGTATTTAGCAAGGGGATGATTTTAGGTGTAGGACACAAGGAGGGCTATTTCTGGTATCTAAATCCAATACACTGGAACCTCTAGCAGGGAAAATACAATCTGATCTAAAGAGTTTTCAATGATAAAAATCTAGACAGTATTAAGCATATGTGTGTGTTGTAGTGTAAATAGTCCAATTAAGAAAGGGAGACTTGAAATCCACAAGGAGACCAGTGTTTGGTTTGAGTTTTATGTTGCTGCCCATAATGAGGAAAATATGTTGATTACTAGGAGTTGAAGGAGTTCAAGATCATTTTCAGCCTTAACATTCCTGAAGTGATAGACTCATAGAAAAATAAGGAGACACTAATACCTGTTGAGGGGCAACTTCAATATAAGATTTAGGCATGTGGTGGGCATTGAATCCAAGCAGAGATTGTTTACTGTGCTTGCACTGGAACCATGTATCAGTATGGTGCAGGTATCAATTTTTTATTGTTAAGAGAACTTCTAAAGACAGCACTTTTTAAAGTATTCTAGCATTCAGCAGGACCTTCATAATATAATTCTAATCTGATTTGATGGAGTTGATAGTTGGTAGATGGAGCAGATTCACTTTGCCCACTACAGGGTTGGTGAAAATTTTAGTCAATATATGAAAGCCCTGAGGTTAATGGTGTAAGCCATACCTTGCAAAGCAGATAGGAATGTCAGCCATGTTAATCCAGGGTGACACACACTCAGCCATTCTGAATGACACCAACTGTTAAGCCATTCAGTAAAGTCCAACATCTTTTGATTATATTGAAGCATCTTTCTTGGTCAAGGTAGGATGCTGCTCAAGAACAGATAGCTGCTAGTTTTGGATGCATACTGACCGAGTTCAATCATGTCCATCTTCATATAATTCAGGGAAGTATGCTGAAAGTTATTTACAGTTACATGAACAAGAGCCATGATGTACTTACATCTGAAATGAAGTGCCTTGACAGCCTTAGTTAACGGTAGTATCCCGGTACCTGGGAAGCAACTCACCATCACCCCATCTATGATACCTTAGTGAGTGGAGTGCCTATATGTCTAATTAAGGAGTCATCTATAAATAGGACATTGCCTTGCATTCTGGTTAGCCCATGATGACTTAAGGTATCAAGGGACAACTATGGTGTCTCCAATGAGAAGTCTTTGGGCATAAAGGTGTAGTATACAGTTTTATTACTCTGTTGACAAGGTTGGGAACCTGGATATTTATTTATTTGGCCACTGGCATGCATATGTGAAGTAGATAGAGACACTGACAGCCCCATATCATATGCTGTGCATATCTAGATGAAAGTCTAGCCTCCAACTTAAGTAGGTAATCACACCTCTCACAAAAGGACTATAGTGTTGGTAGAAATAAATAGTTGTCAATGAGTATTAAGCAGTTTGAGTAATGCCTCAAGGTGCTTCATTTTAGCAGACTGATAATATAGGGTGAGAAAGTGGTCTGCAGACCCATGATCACAGAATATTTCAGCAGGTAAAAAGTTGTGGTGGTTAATCACTCCTTCAAAATGTCAAGTGCTAGAAAATTGGCAAAGTATGGTAAGGAAGTTGTCAGCAGCCCTTGATCACATAATCACAGAATATGTGAGATTTATAGGTTCATAGAGTCGTAGCTTCATAGATTGTTACTAGGCTAATGACCCAGGGCAAGGATGGGGGAGGGGGGCTTTGTAAGCATACCCATTTTCCCAAAATAATAATGATGTCCTGTTTCTGAATAGGACATTGAGAACAGGTATTAATAAGCTACCTCTGTCCACAAGAGACATGGGTACCAGGACCCGGTGTAAATTTCCTATTCCCCATCCACTGGTCTAGGTTGCTCTTAAACTATGTAATAGATGAACTCAGCTTCACATGGATGGGAAGCCTGTTCCATAGGACGGGCAGTCTCTGGGACAAATATCTGTCTCTCCATCATGTTCTAAGTCACAGACAAAATTCAAGTCTAGACCTTGTATTTCTCATACTATTTGACTTAATGAATATGTAGAGATTTATAAGTGTGAGGTTTGCTGATACCTTGCAAGCCAGGCATAGATGACCCCTCAGCAATTTATAGGAGAATGAGTAGAGGGGAAAAAGCTTTAAGGCAGTCTGCATAAGGCAGGTTTGTTACTCCTTGTATTATTTTTGCAAGAAACTTCTGAGGTCACTCTAGTTGCTGCATATGACTGGTCAGGTCCATACTAAAGGGAGCATTGTACTCTATAACTGGTCTGATAAGGTTGGACTACAGTAGGATAATGACCTCTCTGGACCTAGATGCCATCTGTTACTTATAAGTTGTGCAACATAAAAGGATTTCCTTATCACTGTGGCCATATGATGGTCGAAGGTAAGGCTACTGTCTACATGCATACCAAGATGTCTGACCACTGGGTCAACTTTTAGGGGTGTATTATCAACATGGCAATTAGTTGGGATGGCTGACTTCCCAAAAGGCACAATTATGCATTTCTTAGCATTGAGTTTAGGACCATGACTTTGGCACCATTTGTTAGTCAGAGTTAAAACTTCTTAAAGAATGCTAATGTCTGCAGGGGAGTCGATGATAATCCCCAGCTTGCAATCATCTGCAAACATAGTCAGACATAAACCTTCAGCATTTGCTTCCATTTCAGAGAAATAGATGCCAAAAAGGAGCAGGTCCAGTATGGAGCCCTGGAGGACTGTTGTAGTGACAGGCTCCTTGGTGGTGGTAACCTCACCTATTTAGACCTCCTGGGTCCTACCAATGAGACAGTTGGCTGTCCAGTGAGGATAAAAGGATTTAGATCTAAACTAATGAGCTTGTCTAGAATTCCTGAGTCGGGTATTTTATCAAAAGCCTTGACCAATTCAAGCTAAACTGTTTGCACAGTCTCACCTTCATCCAATGGGCATGACCTTCCCTTAACAAAGTTGAACTCTGATGGGTACAGTGTTTGCAGGTTACAAATGTCCTCATTTAGTATGTCTATGATTATTCTTTCCATGGTCTTACATATGAGGCAAGACTTACAGACCTCTAGTTACCCGGATCAGTGGTTGGACCTCCTCTGTGCAGGGGAAAAGGCTGTAGTTATCCTTCATTCCTTGAGCACAAAACCTGACTGAAGGCTTCAGCTGAAAAGTGAGTTAAGTGGGCCAGAGAGGCCATGTTTTGTGCTATTTATTAAACATCCTGGGATGTTATTGGGGCCCATTTATGCAGTGTTTCTGGCCATAGAATGTGCTATGATGACCTTTTCCCTAGTAATGGTTGTGGGGATTGTGGTATACAGTATTTCCTTTGGACTAGTGTGGGGAGTGGGCGAAGAAATTTGAGCCGAACTGGTCAGCCAAAAGGTTTGCAATGTCATTTGCATTACGTTCTGTACATTGCTGCATTTTTCCCCTGAAGTTATAGACATAGCTGTAGAAAGCCTTGTGGTTGTCCTTTGCCTGAGAAGCTATTTTTTCTTTAAATGTAGCCTTTAAAGTATTAATTAACCCTCTTAGCTGCCTGTTAAGATTGGTTGGGGGGGGGGCTTTTAATATGTATGGTTTTGTTCCTTCTATACTTGAACAAAGATTTTTTTTCTTTGGTTGTATAACTGATTGATACTGTGGATTCCATCAGCATGGCATGTCTTTTGAGTTTGTCTTATTCTTAATATGAGTGGGCACAGCTCGCTCTATAAAGCTATCAATATGGCTGTACAGAGATTTTGTAAATAGCTCATTATATGCTATGTAAGGAGTTGCTTAGTAGAGAGAGGTTATCCTTGGAATAGTTCCTAAAGGTTTTTGGATTTGATGTATCCCCAGATTTAATTTTTATTTCAAGTAATACTGCCTTATAATCAGATCTGATGAGAGAAGAGATGTTGGTATTAACAAAGTTTAGAAATCACTTGGTTGTGCATTAGAAGTGGTGTAGGATTCCCAGTCATTAAAGGGGTATTTGAGATCCCCATAAATATCATAATATTTTGTTGAGTGGTTATGGACTCTAGTACATTGAGATAGTTAGTATAGATTTCCTGGAACATGAAAGTGGACCTATAGTTTGCAAGGATATGGTACAGCACCCTGTTTATGATGAGTTGCACATGTACGAGTTCCAGTGAGTCATACACTTTAACTAGTCTGGATGTGAGCTTGTTATTGCTATAGGCTGAGACTCCTCCATCTTTAGTTCCCTCCTGTGCAGTAGCTGGTCTAATGGTGTAAAAGACATTATAACCTTGCATTGCTGGGGTACTCTCCATGACTTTAAACCATGCCTCTGTTACTACATAGATGTCTACACACTTCAGGGTGAAGAAAGAAGGCTTTCAGGGAGTGGAGTTTCTTGTTAAGACTTCTAGCATTGTACAGTACCACCTTCAGATATTCCTTCATATGTTAATTTAAGTTGGTAGGTTTATCAGTTTGGCATTGCCTAAAAAAGGCACTATGGTCATTGAAAAGGTCTTTGCCGATATCTGAAAGGCTAGAAGGAATACATACAGACCATTCCTGGCAAAGCAGCATGGTCTGTTAACCATGTCTTCCCCCAGGCTGAAACTAGAAACTAAACTAATTATTAAAATCAATCATTTTCTGTTAGTAATGTGGTATCGTCCTTGTTAAAAGTAGTATGTTGATCAGTGCTAGGCCTATACCTACCTGAGACACATAATCAACAAGCGCAAGCATGTCTCCCTTCATATAGTCAAAATGTATCTCTCAGGTCATTATCGCCCACATGGATCATGACAGAGTCATACTGGTACCTGTGGTTCAAAGACCTGATTGCCTGTGTGACTTGATGGATCCTATTCCTGGAAAGACAACTAACTGTGACTCTCTCCTCACTCAGTCTGGTGAGGGAGATATCAGTGTGCCTCACTATAGAATCACCAATTACCAGAAAATGTGGCTATGTGCTGGTTTGCCTTAAGGGCTTAGCAGTGTGAGGCACTGGATAAAGTGTTACTATATGTAGCTAAGGGTGATGTTTTAACAGAGTGTTCATGTGATGGCTGAAGACTCTTTCTTTGATTGTACTGTGCAGGAGGTCTTGGTGTTTTAGGAAGTTGCTAATTTCCCCAACATAAGATGTTTTATATGTAGGGTCTTTATCCTGTGTGTTGGGCATGGTGCAAGTGTCACTGACAACCTCTATAGGACTAGTTTTGGTTGTATGAGAGAGTTTTGCCTCCAGCATTAAAGTGTATTTACACCTGTCACATAATTTATCTGTTTTATTAAGAATAAGTGGGTTGTCAGTGTACTTGAGACAATGGCTACAATGCCTCAGAATACCCATCTCAGCCAGACTAGAGAGCTGGGAAGTGCATATCCATGGTTACTGATCTACTAGGGAGGATTGAGGGAAATTTAAATATTAAATAGGTCAATAAGGCAAGGAACTTGATGAGCAATGCTCAGCTATGTGCAAACTAGATGTTCTGGCAGTTTAAAAAAAACATCTGTCGAAACAGTAATACTACAAGAGTGTAGACCATAAACTTCCCTAATATAAAATAACTGGCTTGCTGCACAAGTTCTTAAACCAGAACAAAAACACTTAAAATAACAGGCACAATATGCCTTCACCAGCGATTTCCAGCTCAGAAAGACTGAGGCTACCCTCTCTTCCCACAAGAGCGTAGACCACAAACCTTCTTAATGTAAAATATCTGATTTGGAACCCAAGTACTTAAACCAGAATTAAGACACTTTTAGAAGAGCAGACATAATAAGCCTTCAACCAGTAATTCCCACCTCTGAAGGGCATAGGCTATCCTCTCCTGCCAGAAAAGTGTAGATGATAAACCTTAATATAAAATAACTAGTTTGGAACCCTGCTTATATCAGAAAAAAAAAACACTTAGAATAATAGGAGCAATAAGCCTTCACCTGCAATTCCCATCTCTTCCTGCCACTAGACTGTATACCACAAACCTTATTATGTAAGAATGACTAGTTTGAACCCCAAGTGCTTAAATCAAAACTAAGATGCTTAGAATAACAATTACAATGTCATCAAGCTATTAGCAAACACTAATAAATGCAGCAGATTAAATGCAACTGAAAACTTTAAGAATATGCCGCAAAAAAGTTATATAAAGTAAGATGACGCACAAATACAGTAAAGGCAGCTGAATAAAGTGTTTTTTTATTAGTAAGATGGAAGGGAAGAAACAGAAAATAATTCAGGTTTTAAATGGTAAGGGGAGGGCTTCCCCAGCTGATCTCTCAGTGCTCAGTAGTATGAGCTGATAAGATGGGACTGAGAGGAGTTTAAAAAATTTGACATATAGTATGGGTGAGCAACTCAAAAGCCACCACATTCAGGAGTAAAACAGCAGAAATGCAATTGCGTGGAAAAAAATCAAATGAAGACAGAGATCAACAATATTTTGGCAGAAGACAGCAAGTCAAACAAACACTACAACTAAATAAAGATGTCACTAAATATTTGTAGTTAAATGGTGGGAGGCTATTTCTCAGCTCTACCTACTACTTAGCTGGATATTTTTCACTTTTCTAACTGACAGTAGCCAGCAAGAAACAAAATGCAATATAAGGAAAAGATTAAAACAAATGGAATTAACCAAACCTTAAAAGAGTAACTTTGGTCTAAAATCAAATGCAGCCATAGATCTGTAATAGTCAGGCAGAGAACCTGCCCGACTACTGCTGATCTCTGAGTGTGACAAGCTTGGGGTCTCACAGAATATCGAAGGTTGCATAATAAACATAGAAGGGAACGGGCACATCTGAGTTTTACTTAGAGTTCCTTAAATCAACAGTGACCTGTACTGTACCTGTCTACTTAGAAGTGAGGAATGGATACTCTTTTTTTTCAAAAGTTATTCCCCTTTCTTCTTTGAATTGTTTTTCTATCACTAGTGAGTATGCTGCTAATATGTTATTGTTAAACATATTTCTCATCAAAACAGTAAATGTAGAACTGCATTGTTGAACTCCTTGCTTCATTTTTCACCATCTGATACTGAAAATTTCATTTATGAACTCTGTCCACACATACCATAATTTGTAAGTCAATGTCAGTGATTTCAGTGGTTTAAAATGTAGCATATTCACCTCTGATGCAGGAATGTCTGTAGACTGTGGATTATATTCCCATATCAGCTTTTTGGATTCATTTCCAGCATAAACATTACAGTCTACCTTAAGGCGCCTTGGTCCTGCCAGAATGTAAATGCAGTGTCCTGTCTATAGACGACTCCATACCTGGACGTAGAGACATCCCACTCATAAGAGCAGCACAAAGATAGGGTGATGGTGAGTTTCTACCCAGGTGCTAAGATTCAGCAGGTGACTAAGACTGTCAAGGCACTTCATTTCAGATGCACCAATATTATATGTGTAGTTTATGGAAATGGTTTTGAATGATACATTAAACCAATGTCTCTGAGGGGGTGGTATCGCAGGAAAAGGTAGAAGATGCTAGAGAATTTATAAAAAAGAAGCATATATTCTTTACTGTAAAAACACATATAATTTACATAGTTGCATAAATTCTATGGATTATATTATTTACATAGTTACATTATATTATGTTACTAGCAAAACCTCAGCTAGTAACAGGCAGAAAGGCAAGGCACAGCAGTTGTAAAATCCACAGGTTTGATTAAAAGTTAGAACTTTCGCAGTGTTCACCACCACTTCATCAGACAAAAAAGTAATGCAAATGAACTTCTTTTATATTAAATTTTAGTATCAATTAACATAACAATGCAGAATCCTAACTGATCCACAAGGCATTTACTTTTAAAGCAACTTTATCTAAAAACAGCAAATAAAAAGTAGCAAGTAAAAGCACAAAAATGCAGAATAATACATTTATCTATTTTTCTTTGCCTTTAATACTGGTTTTAGGGGTACATGGTCATTCCGACCAATTCCCCTATGAGCTCCTAACCTTAAAATCCATGGTAATTCTGCATTTTCTGTCATGTTTACTAAGCCCCCCCCCTTCATACTCTCAGTCACAACTTGCAAAACTTGGAATACAAACGTATGTGTGCTGACATTTGTTAGTGTGTGTTTTGCTAAACCACTACAGTCATTCCCTCTTCTTGTACAATACAAGTGATCCCGCACTCTCTCTTTCAGGTTCCGGTTAGTTTTACTTATGTAAAATTTGAAGCGCAAAACACAGTGTGCTGCATAAATAACATTCTGTGTATTGCAGTCTGCTGAAACCCTAAGTTTCCATAAATAGCCTGTCTCTGGATGCTTAAAATACATAGACAGATCAATATAATCACAGTATGCACTTTCCTGACACTTGTGCCCCATTGTCTTACCTCTAAATTATGATATAATTTAGGATAACATAAACGTTGTTTAAGGTTCTTTTTGTTTTTATACATGAAAACAGGCCCTTGGCCTACCAGCTCTTCTACCTTTTTATCAGTGTGTAAGATATGCCAGTTACTTCTGACCACTTCCCTAATCCTATTCACCTTTGATGTACAGGTAATAACCATGGGCATCTTCACAAAACTACTTTTAGTGTACTTAACTGTATCATTTTTTTGTAAAAAATAGGGCTTAGCCCTCCATCCTCTTTCCTCATTTGGTTTACTATATGCCTTGTCAATTTCCACATGTCCATACCCTCTACCCATAAAATCATCCCGTAGATGGCATAGTCCCTCACGAAAGTCCTTGTCATCACAGAATAAAAGTGAGGTCCTCATGGCCTGTCCCTTAATGATATTACTAAAAATGTCTTGTGGATGTATACTTTCCCTGTACAAATACGTGTGATGATGGCATTCTTTCCTATGAATGCTGGTGGTTAGACCAGTTCCTTGCTTAGCTATAGTTACATCCAAAAAATAAATTTTACTCATGGATTTGTTTAGGGTGAATTTAAGAAAGTTACTGCTGGTGGTCAAATATCGGGTATAATGTTCTAAACTCTCTTCATCCCCCTGCCAACCTATAAAAAGATCATCCACAAAAAGTCAATATATTATTATATGTGGGTTCAAATTATTTAGAATGTGCTGATATTCCCATTCCATCATTACTTTGTTGGCATAGGAGTTCGCACAGCTAGTGCCCATAGCAACTCTTATTTTTTACCAGTAGCACTTGTCTTTGAAGAAAAATATGTTGTTGTCTAGAACTAATTCAAGAAGTAGACAGAAAAGGTCCATCTGTTTTGATTCAAATTTTCCATGTCTATCTAAGGCACTTTTCACCATCATTATCCCTTCCTGATTAGGAATACATGTAAATAATGAGATCACATCTAGAGTTGCCAGGACCTCAATGCTTTTACTATTCTCTCCATTGGTTGCATTATATAGATCCCTTAAAAATGTTCTGTGTCCCTTAACACTACCTCAGATTCATCCAAAGCCTTTCTAAGTTGTTTATCCAGAAACCTAGAGATAGGCTCTGTCAACCAGCCCCTAGCCACTACAATGGGTCTAAACGGAGGCCTCATGGGATGCTTATGTATTTGGGGTATAAGTGGATTCTGCACTATAAAATAATCATACAGTTCCTTAGAGATAAGTCCTAAATTCAGACACTCTAGTAAGCAGTTGGCAAGCCTGCCTTTCAAGTCATGCACCATTAATGCATCAATACTAGCATAAGTGTTTAAATCACTAAGCATAGTAGACATACTATCATAATAATAAGTTGAATCAAGAACAACCACTGGTCCCCCCTTATCTGCCAGATGAATAACAATATTTGTGTTACGTTGCATTTCTAACAAGGCTTGTCGTTCACGTTTAGTTAAATTATCTGAGCTACTGTGCCTATTCAGTTCCCCTATGACTGAAAAGCTCATACAAATCATTATCACAGGCTAATAAAAAAACTTCAACAGCAGGAGGCAAAGCTGGTGCAAACATACTAGGCAAGCTGGTACAAACATACTAGGCTTTCTAAATAACTTAACTTCATTGTTTTCACCATCATTACCAAACATTAATTTTAGTGCTAAATTACGTGCAAAGAGACGAAACTCAACAAGCAGTTCTGTAATGTCAGCCCCAGTAGTGGGGACAAAGTCAAACATTTAGTTAGCAGCAACTCTTCTGCTGTTGTTAAACTGTAGCTGCAAATGTTCCAAACTAAACTCCTTGTTCCAACCCCCACATTTTCTTGACGGTTCTGGTTTATTTGGATGGCGGTGGCTCCTTCCTCTTCTGGCCCCCTCTGTAGTTGTATAAATCATGGGACTTCCTTCTGGTGCTGCAATACAGCAGGGATAGTCCTGGAAAAAAAGAAGACAAAGATTCCAGTTGGGGCTGAAGTGTTTTACACCTCACAACTGGACCCATTTCCACTGTCTTTGATATTGAAACTACATTACTCAAACCTTGGCACTCCCCTACCGGGATAGAGTATGTAGAAGTTTGTGGCTCTGGTGACGTCTCTTTACCTCCATCACCTGGATTGGTCACTTCATCTGTCACCACTTGCTGACTAATGTGATTGTATGATAGTACTTCCTGATTCAGTGTTCTATTCATTACACACTGGTTATTCAGCCCTTCAGCTTCACAAGTGCAAGAATTTGTTGCAGTAAATTCCTGTCGAGTTTGCACTTTGGGCCAAGCAAAAACTTGTTATTTGGAAAAATCATTAATGTCCCTTGTCAGTTTCTTCCATTTTTGTTTTAACAATCATTTTTCATATCCCACAACCTTTTCAATTAGGTCATTGGAATAAATATCTGCTGCTGCTTCACCCGCTGCACTAGTTAAATCTTTTTGCTGTTGAGATATTTTGTCATACCGCTCAAGTTCTACAGGCTGATAAAAGTCTATTAATAGTTTCAAATAAGCCCGACTGGTGTTTAAATTGATCTGTTGCCATTGAGCCAGCAAGGAAGGATTTATTTTATTTATTTATTTTATTTTATTTTACATTTGTTAACCGGGCTGGTCTAACTGGATATATTTCCATTTTCAGTAGAGGCCCGGGGAGAAAAGCTCCACATATAGACAAAGAGGTATACAATAACAGATTACACTCAGATAGGACGTTGACAATGAAAATAAATTACCACAAGAAAAGGACTTTAAATTCCTAGACAATGTAAATAGCAACATGTTAAGGATTATTACATCTTTTAAAACCAAGAAAAGAAACAGGATACATGTCACCATAAGTAGGGATATTAAGGACTTGGAAGCCCCTAGGTATAATGTTCATATTTAAACATGCCTCAAGGTGAAAACATTGACACTGCAGTCTTTTATACTTATACAAGTCATTTTCCAAAGTACGTTTTAAATCTCTATTTCGATTATCATTTATTTCAGGAACTTCATTTTCATTAACATTTAACAGCAACTTACCAGTAAGGAGAGGATTTTTTTTAAGACCGCCATGAAGGTACATATCCTGTGTTTCACCATTTCAGTTTGCATATGAGCAACATCTCCATTAACATTGCCAGTACCACAAACAGCTTCGCCTTCTGCCATACCCACAGTTATAGTTAATGCAGCACGGAAACCCAAAAGCAGTGAGTGTGTTCCGGCAGCAGACCCAAACAGAATTCCAGGCAAAACCACACCTAGTAACAGGCAGAAAGGCAAGGCTCAGCAGTTGTAAAATCCACAGGTTTTATTAAAAGTAAGTGCTTTTGCAGTGTTTACAACCACTTAATCAGACAAAAAAGTAAAGCAAATAAACTTCGTTTATACTAAATTTTAGTATCAGTTAACATCACAATGCAGAATCCTAATTGATTCACACGGCATTTACTTTTAAAGCAACAGCATCTAAAAACAGCACATAAAAAGTAGAAAGCAAAAACACTAGAATCCCCAGCATATGTTCTCCTTCAGGGTGTTGCAAAATGTAAAGGTGAACCCTGGGGGTGATTTGAACATGTACTTGGAAAACCTGGAGCTGAAATAGATATTTAGACTACAAGTTCAAAAATTCCCAGGCATTAATGCAAATGTTTATTTAAAACCTGCCTTGAGAAGGAAGAAGTTGCACGCATGATCTTCCAATAATTTGATTTTTTAATTCATTAGCAACGTGATTGGTTGGTATCTGTTTTAAATGTGAGAACATTTGTTTAAGAAATACGTGGATCTGATGAAGCATTTTTGAAAGTGAAAGTGCTTATCCTAGTTCTTAATAAATTGTCTATTTCAATTTTATGGTCGTGGTAGCTGTGCCGGTTATTTGTCTTTTTGGTTCATTACATCAAACATGTATATCCACACCAACCACATTGCTAAAGTCATTATTTGATCACTTTTATAAACTCATTCAAAACTCATTGCCAGTTATACAATAAATATGCTCATCTTTCCACAAAGTAGAATCCACTAATCTGACATGTTAAGCAGGCATTAAGGTCATTGCACCACAGGTACCAGTATGATTCTATCATAGTCCATGTGGGTGAAAATATCCTGAGAACTACCTCACTGGACTATATGGACTATATGGACTATATGAAGAAAGACATTATGGAGCTCTCTTAATGTGTGTCACAGATAGGTACTCTTGCATTGAGCAGCATTCTGCATTCACCAAGGATTATGCCACAGTAACCCCTATGCACAATATCTTTTTTCAAGACTTGAAATGCATTAAACGCATACTTATCACTATTAGTAAAATGAGATGTGCTAAGCATTTGACCTTTCATGATGTTCTGATAAACATTAGGATGTGTACTTTTACTAGAAAGAAATGTATTTTTCTTGCAAACCTCTTTAAATATCTCAGTCTCTATAATACCTAAGTTGTACTTAGTAATAGCGATATCCATGAAATTGATCTGAGTAAAGGAAGAATAAGAAAATTCTACAAAAATTGTGGTGCTAGGTAGACATTGCATAAATCTAGATACCATTATGTTATCTCCTTTCCATATAAAAAAGGCATCATTGACAAGTCCACAGTACATTCAGTCATATTAATATATTTGTGAACTGTTAAAAGAGACCTTCCATTCAGCTAGCACCATATTTGCATATTCCCACTGAAATGGCTTATTCCCCCAGATTCTCTATGCCTTGCATGGTGTGCAAGATCAGTGCAGCAGCACTAGCAGGCAATATGTCTGCCGTGCAATCCAGGAACAGCCTGCAGGGGCATGCACAAGTGCTCCTGCACTAATCCTGCATGGACTAAGCCCCTGTATGCAAATCACCCCATTTTCAGGAGAAAGTGAATTTGAGATCCAGGAAGCTTGCAAACAGTCGTGCAGGACTAGTGCAATCTGCAGCAATGTACTCGGTTAGTAACCAAGTAAATTTCTGCAAAATCCACAACAAAGATGTGTCAGCTCAAAATAAAGGCTGCATACCAGTTAGGAAGCATGCCAATGGCCAACTATAAGACCATTGGCATTGCAAACAGACAAAAAAAAAATCAACTTTTATTTTTTTTTTATCCTATCTGGGCTGTTTAAGCATAGGGCAGTGGCGCTCAAAGGGAGCGGGGGGAAAATAACAAAATAAATCTAAATTAAGCATTCAAACTAAAATCACTATTCTGCCATGCAAGTCAATGTCAGGCAGAAGGCAACATGTCCAGTGAGTAGTGGTTGCTAAGGGGGGAGGCTCACTGTGAGACATGTAACTATGCATTAACAGGCAATCCTATGCAAATGAGGGGAATGATAGTGAATCCCAGTTTTTCCCAGCATGCTAGTCATGTCCCAACAGTGTAAGAGTAGGAATAGCTTGGTGCAAGCCTAGGAGTTAGCTGACATCATGGGGGGTTTGTCAGGCATACTGTAATCAGATTGAAGCCCTGTGGGCCAGGTTTGCTCCTAGCTTAGTGCAGCTAAGCTAGGAGGTGTGTCTGAATCTGCCTAGCACTCCTTACATTGCCTAAGCAGGTGTGTGTGCAGCGCACCAGGTTTTAAAGAGTTTAAAAGAAAGTTAAACCAGGAAATAGCAGCACTGTGCACATTTGAGCACTCTGTTTGCACAGTGCGCCCCCGGGCTTAAACAGGAAGGCAATAGGAAGGGAAAAGAGCAGTAGGAAGGTAATCAATGAGAATTAGCATATCTGGCAGGTGAAATGTATCAGAATCAGCCAATTACACAGGCAGCAGACCAGCCCATACCAGAACACTACTATAAACTATGCAAACACCTTCTCCTCTGTTTTTCCCACAGTCTGCACCACCGGTGTAAACAAGAAGGGGGACTTTAAACACTCATAACAGCAAAATGACAGGGGCTGCAATAGCTATCATACAACTTGTGGAAGAGGCTGAGGGTGGTGAGGATGTGAATGTTGTCGACCACACAGGATATACACTGACACAGGAGGGACCCAGGGAATAAAACCTCTCTCTGACTCTCACATACAGTAAAAGGGATGCCAAACATTGCACTACTTGTGCTCTATCATGTGTAGGGAGTGTACTATATGCATTCGACATAGGCAGCCCTGCAGCACCACCCTCAATACTGGGACACCCACAAGGTAAGTGACTCACACAAGTCAGTCAGGGGGTATCACATACCCAACAACAGTCACAGTCAGTAGGACTGGTTAGGTAAACTGGTTAGGTAGGAGTTCCAATCCCAGACATGGCAACTGTGTGTGTCTGTCTGTCTGTGTAGAGAGCAATGCTTTTTAGGGTAGTCACACTCCCTACAACTGAAATGCTCTACTTTGGTAAGGCTGCTGATGTCATCCACCTAGAAATACACCTCTGGGAAGGTTATAGCCTAGTAATCTCCATAGTGCATTCTATAAATGTGTACTGCTATAGTGTGATAACTTAGATAGGCAGGAGTTCTAATCCCAGACTTAAAAAGTGTGTGTGTATTTGTGTGTGTCTGTCAGCTGACTGTTTATGTAGAGAGCAATGCTTTTTAGGGAGGTCACACTCCCTACAATTCAAATACTCTACTTTGGCAAGGCTGCTGATGTCAGCCACCTAGAAATACACCTCTGTGAAGGTTGTAGCCAGTAATCTCTGTAACGCCTCTTATAACTGCATACTGCTGTAGTGTGATAAACTAGTTAGGTAGGAGTTCTAATCCCAAACTTGACAAGTGTGTGTGTGTGTGTGTGTGTGTGTGTGTGTGTGTGTGTGTGTGTGTGTGTGTGTGTGTGTGTGTGTGTACTGCTGTAGTGTGATAGAATAGTTAGGTAGGAGTTCTAATCCAAGAACTGGCAATTGTGTGTGTGTGTAGAGAGCAATGCATTTTAGGCTAGTCACACTCACTACAATTCAAATGCCCTACTTTGGCAATCCTGCTGATGCCATTCACTCTGAAATATACCTTTGGGGAAGGAGAACTCCAGTAATCTCCCTGGTGCATCCTATAACAGCATCATGCTGTAGTATGATATAGAACTCTGGTAGGGGTTCTATCCCCACACATGGCACTGGTGGATGTTTTGTGTGTGTCAATGTTTGTGTAGGGAGCAATGCATTTTAGGCTAGTTACACTCACTACAATTCAAATGCCCTACTTTGGCAATCCTGCTGATGTCATTTACTGTGAAATACACGTTTGGCGAAGAAAAACTCCAGTAATCTCTGTGGTGCATCCTATAATCATGCTGTAGTGTGATATAGAACTCTGGTAGGGATTCTATCCCCACACATGGCATTGATGGATGTTTTGTGCGTGTCAATGTTTGTGTAGGGAGCAATGCATTTTGGGCTAGTCACACTCACTACAATTCAAATGCCCTACTTCGTCAATCCTGCTGATGTTATTCACTGTGAAATACACCTTTGGGGAAAGAGACCCCAGTAATCTCTGTGGCGCGTCCTATAATGGCATAGTGCTATAGTGTAATATACTAGTTAGGTAGGAGTTCTAATCCCAGACATGACAGGTGTGTGTGTCTGTGTTTGACATTCATATTCTGTGGGGTGGTGAGTGTGAGTGTGAAACATTTGGACTCAATGTGGAGTGGGTTTTGCAAACTTCTTATATGGTGGGCCAAGTATATATCACAGACTCTACCATACAGGTGAGAAATAGCCAGCAGGCTGGGGTGCAAATCCATAACCCTAAATGTGACATCAATGCCAGCTGAATAATTTTAGCAAGCCTTGCATTATCCAGGGTACACTCTCAACCCATGTCTCATACACACGCACACTTGCTTAGGCAACAGCCGCTATGTTGGTAGTACACTGCATATTGCCCCCTAATAGTAACCATGGCATGATTGCACTGAGCTACAGAGGGTATGGCACCCTGTCCATCATTCCAATAGGCATGTACATGCTGACAGTGCACCTCCCCCATGTTCCTCACTGGACACTTGCAACATCTGTGGTGCCATCAAATGTGATCCACAAAGGACATAGCATGCCTGAAACACAAGCCCTGTATGGACAGATGCCACTGACACCAGGGAATATTGGTATCATACTACCAATGTAGGTGCAGGGCCAACCCACTGTCCATGAACAGTTCCCACCACATGAGGCCAGGACTGGCACATCTGGTGATAACAATCAGTGTACACAACATAGGCTAGACACCCAGGCACAGTTCTACATGTCACTGTACATGCATGTGGGAAGTGTGCACATCTCAGACACAGTCCATGTCATGGACTAAGGAACACATACATGGCAAGCAATGCACAACATTGGCCACATGCAATAGTCACCCAGGTAACTCAATGGTGAATACAATACCCACCTGTGTGGGCAACTCCAGACACTACAGCCCTGAGCCACAATGCAGACAATTGTCATGTGACCTGATGCCAAGGTATATCCATTACTTAGCCTTGTATAGCTGTCTGGCACTGTCAACCACAACACACATGTGAAGCAGTGCACAGATGCATGTCAGTACTGGCATCCATATCTGTGTGGGTAGTGCATGATGTGTATGACCACATTGACACTCATTACAACCCCACTCGCATACTGAAGCATGCTGTCTGATGTCAGACACTTCCACATACCCTTTACACATATACCATCCATATGACTCCTGTGATGCATATGATACCTGTACAGTACTGTGTTGTGGCAATCCCACTAGTGATGAGTTGTAGTCCTGGCCCTGCCAGGTGTGGCAATGTGTGCACATCCCTGTGAGAGTGTGGCTGTGTTGACGCTGACACCTGTTCATGCGAGCAGGCATGGGTACTACACCTACCACATAGCAACCATATCCCTGTTGCAGATGTCACTCACCATCCCATATTTGTTCTGAGGGCTCCCCAACATGTAACCTATGTGGAGCATCCAATAATGACATGGACATGTGATAGCACTGCATAGTTGTAGGGGATTTGATACCTTATACTGGTAGGTGCGTGACACAAACATGCATAAGTTTTACTCTCCCACCCCTCCCTTGTTTTTCTGTGCCCCTGTCTGCCTCTCTTACTCCCTCTTTGGTGGATGTGGAGACTTGCACCTGCTTTGCTTAGGCATCAGCATGTGTATTTGAAATGATGCTCAGGATCAGCTGATGGTCTCTGCACGAATTGCAGCCCTCCTCTAGCTGATTGCATGTGGAACAGCTGTGGTAACATTCCCATAGCAAATTGCATGGAAACACACACCAATATCTAGGAACATCATGTTGCTGTTGGGCCTTTCATTCACTGTGAGCAGGAACTGGATCCGTTATTTGGTAAACAGTATCTCAGATGAATTGGGGTGTACCTCTAATAACATACACTGTAGAGATGGCCAACACACAGGAGAGGGATGTGCCTGACTTGACTATAGACTGTAAGTGCTGCTATAGTGCATTTGGAGTAATGTTGGTTTAACATGGTTCATGTGGTTATGGCTCTCCTACATGTTTACATACCTGTCATGTCAGTGCTATGTTAATGATGGAACACCCATCTGTAGGGCCATCTGCAGACTGGCCAGTATGTGGTTCCTTTTGTTTCAGGTGTTACCCACTGAACACCTATCTGTAAACTGCAGAAGGTAGTGTGAGGACTGCAGTCTGTAGATGGTGACAGCCTTGAGAGTTACTGACTTCAATTCCCTCATAGGACATATGGTGCACCAAACCTTGTTTCAACAGTAAATGCATGAGGTTATCACAGCAACATGCCAATATTGGCCCTGTGTATGTGCCTCCAGCCACAACCTTGACAACCTTTGTACATATGTCATGCAGTAAGGGGTGCATATGTACTGCACACCATAATTAGTGACAGCATATCTGGTAACAACCCAGTGAGATATCAGACTGCTGCACATGTAATGTATAGTAGGGGTTACATTTGATGACATAACCTGGAAATTCGGTGGTTGTGTGTACAGTACTGAGGTCTATGTACTTATGGTGATTGTTGGCAGTGTGTGCATTGTTAATATGTACCTTGGCCTGTGTACAGACTGTGGTAGATGTCATTGTTCTTGGTCCTGTTCTATCGGATGTTACATGCTGCTCCACTGTATGTTACCCTATCAGTTTACATGTTTGTAGGGCCATACATACACATGTCCCATACCACAGACAGGCAGTGGGCCAGACTGTGTAGCGGCCCTGTATATGTAGGGTTAGTGAGTGGATTGCACAGATGAGGTTGGTGTTGAACAGTTAGTCCATATACTGTAATAATACGCTAGCATGCCATATGTAGCTGTGGCTGTGTTCACATTGGTTGTGGTGATGCACTTAAACACAGGTGTATGATACTCAGTGTTGTGGCATGCCTGTAGAGCCTGTTATGCCATACAGACTATTCCGTTTGTCAGTGTGCTTGTGATGGTGTCAGTTGTGCCTTATTATGTAACAGTTACATCTCATTGTGTCAACTGAGGTCTTTACCCTCTATGGATTATCTACAGAGTGTAGATAGAGGCTGCTGAACTATACATCTGCATTACTTACTGTTGATTGTTTGGTTTCCTGTGGCCCAGTCTGTCCTTACTATTGTACTATTTGATGGTCTTGGCCTGGACAGCAACCTTTGTTAACATTTCTGGACCTCTGTATTAGTATACCTGTTTCACAGTTGCATTACTCAGTTTATATGGATGTCCGTGTCAAAACAGCTATATGACATGGCATATACAACTGTAATAGGACACAAATAAAGCTTTCCCATTTATGCACAGCGGTGTGTGGTGTTATAGCCTTTGATATCTCTGTGGGTATATGTTGCAAGCAATGAATGTCATGTGTATGGGTGGCTCATACAGACTCCAGTTGGTAAGGTGGTAACTGTAAGAATAGTGACTGTTCCATATTGCGTGCATGTACTACATATGTAACTTAATGTACATATCTTTGCGTGTGTATGTGTAGTTACATATATATGTATATCTGTATGTGCATATATGTGTCTGTGTATATGTATCCTAGGGATGCCCATGCCACATCTGGTCCTGATTATGGGATGTGCAACACTTGGTAGTGTATTGCAGGGGGGATGTGTTTGGATGTTGGGGGTATATCTATTCATACAAGATGTATATTGTTTGGGCCCTGTCAGCCCTATTAACATTGCATATGGACATATATGTTTTTATTTCTCCATTGTTATCTACAGATGTATGTCTGTATATACCTATATATATATATATATATATATATATATATATATATATATATATATATACATACATATATCTGCTGACACACACACACATATATATATATATATATATATATATATATATATATATATATATATATAAAACCTGCCATATATGTTTAGACATATAGATGTAGACATACATATCTATAGATGTAGGCATTTGCATGTATATAAGTTTATATATATTTATACATAAGTATATATTTGGCTATGGTGTGCAGGGTCCTGGGTTCGAGACTTGCAGAGGCTGTTTATTTTGTTGCTGGGCAGAACACAGGCTGTTGGCTACAGAGTAATTAAGGCACTTTAAAGCAGTTGCAAGTGGGTTTGTGTGGAGGTAAGCACTGCTAACTTCCGGTTACAGTTTCTTATACTCTGTTAGTTTATGAATTGCTTAACCTGTGTAGGCATTGCTTACCCCCGTGCAAACAGGCTTAAACCTGCTTACTGCTGCTTACAAGTGCTTACTCCTGCTTACCCCCGCACTAATTTCTTTGAAAGAAAAGAAAAAAAGGTTGATAGGAAAGTGGTGAAAAAGGGGCACAAAGAAAGAAAGACAGTAGGGAAAATAGCCAGGATGTGCAGAAAGTTCCATAGCTGTCCATTTCCTCTACAGCAACAGCTGTGCATATACACTGAATTTGGAGGTAAACTTGGACACTCAAACCCCTGTGAGTGGGTGAGGACAACAATAATACGTTGTGATGCCAATTAGACCAGATTACATGTGTCCAGTGGATAACAAATCTAAAGCTTTTCCCTTTGGACAAGTGATAGATAATTGGCTATAATCAATATATAAGAAAATACCTCATATAGTTATTAATATGTGGGATTTTTTAGGTCGGTTAACCCCCGACAAATGTAAAGATTAAGTCATTTTTGTTACAATAGATGTAATTGACCTGTTTTCCTGTATCCCTGAGGAAGATGGCCTTAGAAGATTTAAGGACAGTATACAGAAACATGCAGATTTCTCATGGGACAGGGTAGTCTTAATTTTGGAATTCATGGATATTGTTCTTAAACACAATTATATATTTTATGAAGGATAATATTATAGACAATACAATGGTTTTGCAATTCAGTTTTATTAAACTGGGAAGAGGAATGTGTGTTTCAAAGTAAATGGTATGGGTTAATTAATTGTTACATCTGATTTTTGGACGACATTTTTTTTTTTTTTTTGTGGAATGGTTCTATGCACAAACTAGAGTCATTTTTTGATTACCTAAACAGGTCTAGTGATTATTTGAAATTCACTTATAAAAGTGATAGAAAGGGTATTTCCTACCTTGACGCATTTATATACATAGAGAATGACCACTTTGGTTGTAAAATACATAGAAAAAGTACCTTCAGTAACACATACCTCGAATATTCTAGCTCTCATCCTTATAGGCAAAAGACTAGTATTATTAAGGGACAATGTATTAGGGCAGCAAGAATGACCTCTGTTTATAATGATATGGTCAAAGAACTTGATTTCATTGGAAGTATGTTTAAGAAAAGGGGATACCCCATTAATCTTATAGAGACTACTATTAAATATGTAAAAGATGAATGGGGTAAAAAATATAAACCCCTTTTAGGTAGGGGAATTGAGAATATACAAAACAACTTCTTTGAAGCCCCAGAGAATCAGAACCAGTTCCAATGGGCATGCATATTGCAATACGGGACTTATTCTAAGGACCTTCGTAGTGCAAATGCATGCAATTGGAATATTATGAAATCTAATGAAAACATCTATAAATTATTAGGTTAGCACCCTACATTTGTCTACAAGACAGGATTCAATCTTAAGAGTAAATTTGAGATGAAGGCAAACAATACAAATAGTAGAAATAGGGAGGGGGGATACCCACAAATGTGGAAATTGCAATCAGTGCCATGCTGTTATGGAAGAAGCTATGTTAAAACTAGAAGACATTAGTCAATCCTTTTTAAAATTTCAGTATGGAAATTGTAGAAATCAGCACGTGGTATACCTGGCCAAATGTACAAAATGTTCTTGTTTTTATGTGGGAAAAACTGACAGATGTCTAAGAAATGGAATTTACGATCCTTTTTATTGAATTAGGAAAAAAGACATCACCAATGCATTATACAGACATCTGGTCAAAAGTCCTGGATGTGAAGACTTTAAATTTTCTATATTGGAACATGTGACTATTAACCCCAGAGGGGGAAACATTAGTAAGAAATTAAATGAAAGAGAAACTAGATGGCAAATTTTATTAAATTCCACAGTACGTCCAGGTATAAATGATAGTATATCCATTAAGCCCATTCTGGAATTAAAAGTGTGATTTTAATTTAATGGTAGGGGAAATATATGACCCACCAGATGGTATATATTATATTATATTAGAGCATAACTTACTATATTATACATTATACAACAAACATATTTATAGTTATTATGTGGTGTGTGTCCTTTTGAAATTATTTATTAGCATATGTTTCCTTTTTTATATAGCACTGAGCACTTTAAGTCATAAGCACAATAAGATTATGTACTAATTGTTTGATTAGTTCATGGAACCGATTGGCCTATTATAGTATTTAAACTAAGATGGTATACACTTCAGTGTTCTGATGAAGTCTATAAGATAGATGAAAGTGCTTAACTACTGCAGTTTATTTTTATGTTACTCATGTCTATTAAAATGAATTTTTTAAATTTTAAATCCTTGGAGGACATTCTTGGATCTGGATACCCCATACAGCAGATTTGTGTGTTTATATTTACTTGGTTGCTACCGCAGAACTGTATATATTTTTATTTGTTGCCGATAGGGGTGATGGATTCCTTAGATGAATTACCATCTATTTTCTCACCCGGAAGGAGGGACGAGATCCAAAAGATGCAGTCCGAGATGGCAATAGTTAAAGGTGAGCTGACATGGCTGATAGAACTTATCAACCAGCTTGAAAGGAGAATTGACGGTTTACAGGAGATGACATCAACGCGTTTATTTAGCGGAAGTAAGGGTTTGAACAGTATACCTAACGGACAGCGAGATGGAGATGTACAGACAACCGGACCCTCTAATGGATCCATTGGAGTCGCTAGCCTTCGGTTCAATGCTGGTTCTGGACGAAGGGAAGACCTAGGATCAGAGGACAAGTATAACATCTCTGGAGCTAAGCTGAAGCAGACAGTCCCCAAAAAAACATATTCTGTGGTCGGACAGGCCGTGCAACCTTCAAGCATCTAATGTTTGCAATAAAAGAAAAGAGAGTCATAAACAGCACGGTTTGGACTCATTTTTCAAATGTGATTTTGATTTTGACAATTATAGTTATAAATCTAAGACTGAGACCTATTCTACCAAAGTCAAAGGGGACAACAAGACTTTAAAGGATCTCATATATGACTTTGGCAAGAAGTTAGGTTTAGTCAAATGCTTGCAGCTTGACAATATGTATTTAAAATGGTGTCTTGATTTAAGAATTGTACCCATGGGCCTTAGATTTTTTAAACAGCCCATGGGAGTTGACTTGGATGAATGTAACATCCAAGAATGTAATAAGCTATTTGACAACTTTGGCCTCAGTTTTATTGAATTTATAATCAAATGTAATGATAAGAAGGTATGTGAATTGATAGCCGAAACAGAGCATTTAAATGAGACCATTACTCAAGATCTTTTATTTACTGCATGGGAAAGTTTTTTTCATAAACAGTATGAGTGGGTTGACAAGAACTGTAAAAAACAATTTGATAGAAAATGTAAAAAACTGAAAAGGGATATGAACCAATATGAAAAAACATCAGGCCTATAGATGGGTGAACTATAAAGGAGGTTCCGATGGGACATTCAAATGGAGGGACAGATACTTTTCAAGAGGAGATGGGTATAGAAATAAAGAATATTACAGTTACAACAATAATAACAGGATTTTTTTAGGGACAAGGGCAAAGCCTCGATATGCACAGGAGATGCAACCTGCTCCAGAACACACTAGTTGGAGGGGAAATGAAGCATCAAGGATATTTGAGAAACTAGATAATGAGTGTAACATATTGAGACACAATGATGTCCATTTTAGTTTAGGAGATTTTAGTGTATTTAATTATACAGATTTAAAATTAGAAAATGAACATTTTAGATTGTTTTCTAGAGGAATGAAATTTGTTCCCAATACAAAATGTAACATTACTGACTCTATTGTGGAATTTAAGCAATTTACACAGAAGCTTAATTTAGCTGTTTACTTCCAAGATAATAGTACAGTAGGAGTAAACAAAATGTTTAAAAAGGCTAGTACCTTTATTCCTCCTATGAATCCCACTCTGGCTACCTATGAAAAGGTTGTGACCGACGAGATGTATAAGGTATATAATAGCAACAAAAGAAAGAGAATTAGGTATAATCTAACCAAAAATGAATATGACCTTTTAAAACAAATACAACATGACCATCAAATTTGGGTACCCGATAAAGGGGTTGGGTGGTACTCTACAATACTCAAGAATTTATTAACAAAATGCACACAATATTATTAAATTCAGGGAACTACAAAATATCATCTTTGAATGAAGTAAACATTGGACATCACAAAATAGATTTATACTTAGAAGAATTCCTTTTGGATAATAGAATTGACCCTGAATTATATAATTATTTCAGTGTAAAATATCCTGTGTTAGGCACAATTGTAGGGATACCGCAGGTGCATAAAGATCCTATGGACCCACCCTTTAGACCCATTATTTCGGGTAACAAATCTAAAGCTTTTCCTTTTGGACAAGTGAGAGATAATTGGCTGAAATCAATATATAAGAAAATACCTCATATAGTTATTGATTCGTGGGATTTTTTAGGTCGGTTAACCCCTAACAAATGTAAAGATGAAGTTATTTTTGTTACAATAGATGTAGTTGACCTGTTTTTCTGTATCCCTGAGGAAGATGGCCTTAGAAGATTTAAGGACAGTATACAGAAACATGCAGATTTCTCATGGGACAGGGTACTCTTAATTTTGGAATTCATGGATATTGATCTTAAACACAATTATATATTTTATGAAGGAGAATATTATAGACAATGTAATGGTGTTGCAATGGGTGCAGATTGTGCACCCATTTTTGTAAATTTAGTTTTATTAAACTGGGAAGAGGAATGTGTGTTTCAAAGTAAATGGTATGGGTTAATTAATTGTTACATCCGATTTTTGGACGACATTTTTTTTGTGGAATGGTTCTATGCACAAACTGGAGTCGTTTTTTGATTACCTAAACAGGTCTAGTGATTATTTGAAATTCACTTATAAAAGTGATA
Organism: Protopterus annectens; assembly: GCF_019279795.1. Classification (NCBI taxonomy): domain Eukaryota; kingdom Metazoa; phylum Chordata; order Ceratodontiformes; family Protopteridae; genus Protopterus; species Protopterus annectens. The sequence continues at coordinate 200,505,505 of NC_056730.1, forward strand.
GAAAGGGTATTTCCTACCTTGACACATTTATATACATAGAGAATGACCACTTTGGTTGTAAAATACATAGAAAAAGTACCTTCAGTAACACATACCTCGAATATTCTAGCTGTCATCCTTATAGGCAAAAGGCTAGTATTATTAAGGGACAATGTATTAGGGCAGCAAGAATGACCTCTGTTTATAATGATATGGTCAAAGAACTTGATTTAGTTGGAAGTATGTTTAAGAAAAGGGGATACCCCCTTAATCTTATAGAGACTACTCTTAAATATGTAAAAGATGAATGAGGTAAAAAATATAAACCCCTTTTAGGTAGGGGAATTGAGAATATACAAAACAACTTCTTTGAAGCCCCAGAGAAGCAGAACCAGTTCAAATGGGCATGCATATTGCAATACGAGACTTATTCTAAGGACATTCGTAGTGCAATTGCATGCAATTTGAATATTATGAAATCTGATGAAAACATCTATAAATTACTAGGTGAGCACCCTACATTTGTCTACAAGACAGGATTCAATCTTAAGAGTAAATTTGAGATGAAGGCAAACAATACAAATAACAGAAATAGGGAAGGGGGTACCCCCAGATATGGAAATTGCAATCAGTGCCATGCTATTATGGAAGAAGCTACATTAAAACTAGAAGACATTAGTCAATCCTTTTTAAAATTTCAGTATGGGAATTGTAGAACTCAGCACGTGGTATACCTGGCCAAATGTACAAAATGTTCCTGTTTTATGTGGGAAAAACTGACAGATGTCTAAGAAATAGGATTTACGGTCATTTTTATTGCATTAGGAAAAAAGACATAACCAATGCATTGTACAGACATCTGGTCAAAAGTCCTGAATGTGAAGACTTTAAATTTGCTATATTGGAACATGTGACTGTTAACCCCAGAGGGGGAAACATTAGTAAGAAATTAAATGAAAGAGAAACTAGATGGCAAATTTTATTAAATTCCACAGTACATCCAGGTATAAATGATGGTATATCCATTAAGCCCATTCTGGAATTAAAAGTGTAATTTTAATTTAATGGTAGGGGAAATATCTGACCCACCAGATGGTATATATTATATTATATTAGAGCATAACTTACTATATTATACATTATACAACAAACATATTTATAGTTATTGTGTGGTGTGTGTCCTTTTGAAATTATTTATTAGTATATGTTTCCTTTTTTATACAGCACTGAGCACTTTAAGTCATAAGCACAATAAGATTATGTACTAATTGTTTGATTAGTTCATTGGGCCGATTAGCCTATTATAGTATTTAAACTAAAATGGTATACACTTCAGTGTTCTGATGAAGTCTATAAGAGAGATGAAAGCGCTTAAATACGGCAGTTTATTTTTATGTTACTTATGTCTATTAAAATGAATTTTGAAAATTTTAAATCCTTGGAGGACGTTCTTGGATCCGGATACCCCATACAGCGGATTTGTGTGTTTATATTTACTTGGTTGCTACTGCAGAACTGTATATATTTTTATGTATCCAGTGGACATGTGTCTGAAAAGGATAGCTATGTATGGGGCGAGATTGTTTTGTGTGAACAGATTGCCCTTTTTTTTAGGTGAGAGTGGGATGTTGGAGAGGGGTAGTAGGTATATTTGGGGAGGTAGGTTGGGTAGGTTAACAGACAAGACAAACAAGATGCATACAGGGTTGGTATATGACACATGTGGGGGGTAAACACCTTGATGGGGAGGGGTGTTGCGATATCGGAAGCCCACAAGCCCCCTAGTGGTAACATTGGGAGTGAGATCCCCACCCATGGGCAGTCACCACTGCACCTTCACAGCCCCAAAGGTGACTGTACTTGGGGCTGAGTCACCATGGCCAGCTGAGGTGGGACAGGTGGGTCCGCTGGGATTGGCCTTCCCAAGCATGTTATAGTGTTTAGATTTCATCATCATATGTGGTTTAGTAATAGTCAACACATTCCAGGGTTAGTTATAACAGCATGCATAGATATTCCCATTAAACCATACACCAGGTATGGAACAGTTGCATGGTAAACAGAACATATGCATATATAGGACCACAGTGATAATAAAAACAGCATGCAGGTACATTGATGGCACCATGCCACCAATGCTGGAATAATTCAATATAGCACATGCATGGGAACCCTTAACATATTTATCAAACAACTGGACATTATCAGAGTCATTACATACCATTTGGGGTGGGTATGTTGATTATTGTTGGAGATATGGAGGGGGGAGAGAAAGATGTCAATTGACAATTAGTATATTCCTGTAGTCCACATTACTTTCCTAGTCAGTGCTGTTATCTGTACCTTACGAGTCTTACTACACTACCCTATAGCCTTAGCTTAGACAGTGATATGGCTGTCGTCATCATTACACATGAATCAGTTTTACCTGCAGTATACACCTCTTACCTGGTATACCCATGGAGTGACTGTTTGCTAACACTAACTAACTGTTTCTACACATATTCTCAGATTCCCGGTTGATGTTTTGCACATAGCTATCCAACTCTTTCTGCACAGACTCTGGCAATGTGTTGACCACATGTTGGTCTGCCGGGACATATCTAGAATATTGCCCTCTTCCACCTTTAGTGACCTGACACACACATATACATGCTTTCCTACACCGTTATATTATGTAGCACAGTGTGGGTGACCATGATCAGTGATACTTTATTATTCTGAGAAACTGCAACACTCACAATTCCCTACAATACCAGAGTGAACAGTACCAGTACAGATTATAATTGTCTGCATTCCTCAGCACAGTGTTTGTATCCAACGTACCTGTGTGAGAATTGATTGTTAGCACTACCTGACTGTTGCCGCACCAAATTCTGCATTGCACAATAGTATTATGCACATGCATCTCACTCTGTTAATGTGCACACTCTGGTCACAGCTCGACAAAATGGGAGTGTAGATAAGACATACTTGAAATATTACTCTCCAAACAGTTTCGAGGGTTGCTACAGTGACAGGTGTGTTCTCATACATGTTTGACAAATCACTTGGATTCCCTATTTGCTGGCTAAATATCTGGGATCATTCCACAGCCACAGACTTACCAGGGGGACAAGCAGCAGATATGGGCACATATACTGTACATTCTGGCCTCATCTGTACAGTTGTGGGGTATGATTCTGTATGCAGCCTAATTCCACTCCCAGGATTCAGACCATGGCTGTGTCTGCTACAACTTAAACACTGTCCATCTTAGTTGTGTCTGCTATATAGATACTGTTGTATATCTCATATCTGCTTTCTGTCTTATTAATCCCCTGTGGTTTTGCATTCTGACCTTGTATTGCAACACTCTTATACATATTTCCTAGACAGTTATATGTTGTAGGACAGTGTGGGTGACAGTGATGTGTAATACCTCATTATTCAAACAACTGCATATCATTCTTGTATGTCTGGGCACAGTGTTGGTATCTGACAGACCTGTGGGGGAAATGTTTATTAGCACTACCTGAATGTTCCCCCTCACAGTACCAGATTCCACATTACTATTATGCACGTACATCTCACTCTGTTACTGTACACACTCTGACCACAGCTTGACAAGTTGGGGTGTAAATGGGACATACATGGCTTCTCACTCACATAATGTATTAGGGAGTTGCTAGTGTGCCAGCTTTGTACTCATATATGTGTGTCAATCAGTTGTATTTCCTATTTGTTGCCTATATGTCTGTGATCATCCCACTGAATTCCCAGGGGGACAGGTTGATAGGCAACAGATATGAGCCACTTTACTGGACATTCTGGACATATCTCTACATTTGTGGGGTATGATTCTGTATGCAGACGGCTACCACTGGCAGGATTCGAACCGTGGTTGTGTATGCTAAAAGAACAGTAGTTCACATCTCAGTTGCATGCGTTATTCAGTTTTTGTTATCTGTATTTTCCCTGTTTACTGTCTATGTGTCTTTCAGTTGTACTAAACGGCCTCTGGGGATTACACCTGTCATGTACAGGTATTCCTACACATTCAATTTATGGTGCATGGTGTGGGTAACAGAATGCTTACTACAACAGTGCTATTACATGATTGCAAATCTACATTACCATATGATACCAGAGTATACACATGCAGTCCAGCAGTTAGACCTGTTTTATCAGGCTATGACAATTTTATTTACCTACAAACAATATGAGACTCTTTCTGCCATATTCTCTAGTGTATGCAGTACTTGCCTTGAACAATACAGGTTTTATACAGGCAATTAATTTACTGCTACTTTTAGTTTTATTTCCTATGACAGTAAATGCTTGAGTATTACTGACCTGCCTCTCGTCACAACCTCGCCAGGCGACTGATGTGGGCATCCTGGTTCATGGCCCACTCCATTGCAGCTGTGGGGGACATAAGAGGAATATTTAGCCATACATATCCATGATATACCTGAGCTGGCAATTATTACACACATACTGGAGTGATACACATGAGTGGAACATCCCTTGCCGCTCTAGCCTCTTGGAGCCACTCCTCCAAGAGGTCCCCCTTACTCCGCTTCAGGTCGGCATAATGGTGCCTGACCTGCTCACCAGTTTGGGGTATACCAGTGGCACTGGTGAAGTCACAGGCGAGACGGTCTTAGGCCTCCACCTTATATTGGGAACCCTGGTATTGGCCATGCAGCAGTCTCTGATCATGTTCTTTGACAAGGAGTCCTGCTATGACCTTGGACTCCTGGATGCGCCAACACTGCACCTGAAAGTGCACACCTTGTCCCATTACTGCCATAGTGCCTGCAAGGGGAAGCTACAACCAGATATGAGATATATTTCCCCTCTTGGATTTAAGTAGAGCAGATTTCCTGCACTTTTCTGTGATTGGCCAGTTTTGAAAGGGCTATGCTATGGGCAAACCTGCTTAACTATGGCTGGCATTGTTTAAAGGGGTATACCACTTGGCACAATTAGTTACCTGCCCTACACATTGCTTACACCTCCTAAGCTGCCCTGTGCAATGCTTAGCATTGCTTACATTAGACTTTGCATTATAATTCCTTTTTGGCATTGGGTTATTATTCATTACACCTTATATGTATTCCTGGTATCCATAATTAATGTGTGCATACACTCTATGGGGTCCTTGTGTTTTATTGGGGACTTCAATACTCTGTTATAATTACACCTCACTTCTGGGCTTACTGCTGTACTCCAGTTCACACATTTATGTTATGTAGTGGGTTATAGAACATATGACTGTACACTGATTCCTTTCACAGGTTCAGTTTTGTTTTACTATAGTGAGGACTTGTTTGCTGATACCTCATTCTTCTGTACTTCTGTGATGGCTTGGTGGTTAACTACTGTGATGATGATGTATAGAGTACTGGGTTTGAGACCTTCATGGTTGTTTATTTTGTTGCTGGGCAGAAGAAGGGCCGTTGGATACAGAGTGATTAATGCACTTTTGAGCAGTTGTAAGCGGGTTTCCGCAGGTTTGCGCGAGGGTAAGCAATGCTAACCTCCGATTACATATGCTTACAGAGTTAGCTTGAAAATTGCTTAACTTGTGCGCGTATTGATTACCCCTGTGCAAATGGAGTTAAACTCGCTTACTAGTGCTTAAATATGCTTACTACTGCTTATTTGTGCTTACACCTGCTTACTAGTGCCTTATTCATTATGACACTGACATCTCACATGTACATTTACTGCAGTACTCCAGTTCATGAAAATATGTTATTTAGTGGGTTATGCAATATAAATATTACTCATAACATGCTTTGCCATGGGAGATGGAATGTTCTGCAGTGGGACTCGAACCAGGAATGCCTGCTTGTAAGGCGAATGCTCTGCCCACTACACTATTGCTATGCGGCTTCATTAACATATAACTTCCTTGTTATCCTCTTTAGCCATTTAAGCTTAATTAGCCGTAGCTAAGCGATGAGCACACCCATGCACCTATGGTTAGCTTTAATAGGATTTTTAAAAAAAATAAAGGGGTTCTTCATTTTATTTATATATACTGTTGCTGTTGTACACAAGGGGGACTGTTGATGGAGATATGCGGTCACCTATGAGTGGTCTTGCTCATTTCATACCCCTTTCTACAGCTCACCCCATTACTATGCATGTCACGCTGCCATCCTGTTCCTAAACGTCTGCCTCCATGCAGGACTAAGTTAGTCCTGCGTGGAGTTAGTCCTGCATGGAGGAATAATAAATCCAGGGGATTGACAAATTTTATTAGCCATAGGTCTAGGTTTACAGTTTGGAGGTCAAAGAAGTATGTGTCGAAAATGAAGGTCCAAGAACCAAGCCCTGCTTGAAACTGTTTGTTACTTTCTTGCTTATTGAGGAGATACTTGTTACTTTATCTTTGTGAATACAGTCCTTCAACCATTATGCTATCCTCTTTCATGTAAGGGTCTACATTTAAGTATATTAGTTTATTTAAAATACAAGTATGGCAGTTGGTGTCAAATGCCTTGGCTAGGTCCAGACAGGTTTTGTGGACTGAGTAAACATTATACCCTGCCTGTTTGACTTTCTAAAAGATGTTTACTTCATTACTATTTCCTCTTTCCTATTCCCTGTTTATAATTAGTTTTCAGATGTTTATTCTGTTTACCAATTCCTTTGTTCCATATTAAAATAAAACCTTTTTCTCCTTATCACTTCTTTCATTTTTCTTATATATTATTTTTGTATTTATGATTTTGTTGACCAGATAAGTCCTACTAGACCTATGTGCACTTTTAGGGGTATCCCAATGTCGCACACATACTGACTAGGAACATTTTTGCATAAGCACTATAGCATCAGGAGACAAGGCCATGTGGTTCAAAATACAGCAGAGTGTCTGTTGGTGACTGATTTTGGTGGAGAGGCATTTTCTACTCAACAGTTACTGAGTTGAAATAAAGGTCACCTTGACTGTAGCAGAGGCTCTGACCATATTTTAAATAAAACAGTGTCAAAATTACAGACTGCAAATGAGTTTGAAGGTAACATTTTTGTAAGAGATGTGAACTTGACATCATATTTATCAGTTTAACAGCAAGGTTCTACTCCATTACCTGAAAAGAATATGTACAAGCCAAATCTGGAGGAACCTGCAGGAGCTTCTGCTTTCAGTCATGGGGTGGGGGAGTCACTCAGTTCATCAAGAAGAACAAAATAATTTGTAGAAGCCATCAAGTGGAAGGTGAAAATAAAACTCAGGAGGTCATATTTAGACAAAGGAGTTTTCTTGGCTGGACAAAACTGGGAGTGCTGTGGCATGGTATGATTTTTGGAACAAAGGGATAACTTGATTTTTTCCTTTAGACTTTTGTATGATTTCAGTTCAAAATCAGAATATTGCAAGCTGAATTAAGGAATTTCAATGAGAATCATACAAGTGCACCATTGTGTGATTTTGTTACATATGACTTACATTTATATATGATTTACATTTAAACAGGTGGGAAGCATTCTGATATGATTGAGGGGTTAATATTTGAATGAAAATAATATAAAAGCAATATTGGGAAAGTACTAGACTGTAATACAACAATTGTCCAAATGTAAATATGGACTAGGGGGTTGGAATGAGGTGGGTGATTAGTAGTTGTAGAAATACAAGTAAAGATGGATTGCTGGTACATATAGACAAACAAATGCATGTGGGATGCAGTCATTGTGTTTTTCAATATGCTGGCCAAGAATATGCATTTTTGTAGTAAATGTATGCATTTTGAAAGAGAACATAAGAAACCAATTTGTGAGTATTTTGTATAAAATGGACGATTCAGTTAACTGTTCAAAGAATAGAGCAACTCTGACCTGCTCCAGTACTGGTTTTGGACAAGTCTTGAAATATCTTTGAGTCTGGACAGAACAGTAGTACTACATGGCAGTTTTCCTCTAACAAACCAGAAAAAAACAAAAACACACATACCACATGTCCTACCCATTCATCGCAGCCCCAAAGAAAGCCAGTATACTTTCACATATCTCTCAGTTGTCCTGGTTTTCATGGACATCCCCGATTTTGGTTTAAAATTTTGATCTGTCCCTTATAATCCATCCTAAAATATGCAAATGAGGGAGAAAAGCTTGTATACAAGACTTGACACATAATGTCATTAATTACATCTATAGACTTCTTTTGTTTCAGAAATGCATGTTATTTCACATACTCTGATTTTATTAACTTCTGAGCTTAATAATAATAATATTTTAAGAAGGTATGTCCAATTGCCTTGATTTATCTGGATTTTTCCCTGATTCGGTAGATTTTGAGTGCTATGTGTAACTTCCACCACATTCTTGACCTAATAACTTGCAAATGAAAGAATAAAATAACATTGTTTTTATGTTTTGTTTACTCTTACCCTGCTGGCCTCATAGTCTTTTATAATCCAAATATTACAAGCACACTAGAGAGTAATTACCCCATCTCAGACATAACTACAGCAGAATCAAACCTGATTGCTCAGTGGCAATGTATTGAATAAAGCATTTACTATCTGTGCATCTCTGGTAGATATCAACAGTTATTGTGCAGGGTCCTTTCCAGTCGAGTTCTGGAATTGAAAACTGTGATCCTAGAACTGTTGCTGCCACTTTGTTCCATCCAGAGTGCAAAAACTGTCTCCTGTTTTCTGCAACTGATCCATAAGATTTCATTAAGAATGGCTCTCTGTTACAGACTGAAGCCAGCTGACTCTAAATATTTCCAATTAAAATGTGTGACCCATCCAAATACAGTCCCAGTTCACAGGTACAACATACATAAGTGGTTGTGGCACAAGTGATGTGGCATCAGTGAAGAGCAGTGGTTGATTATGTGGCATGGCTAGCTGAATTGTAAATAATTTTACATTAAAGAGGCCACTCAATATTTCCTGGAAGGCTGTTATTTAAGTCTAAAAATCAGTATTTTCCAAGAAATGTGGGACTGTTTTGAAGTATGGTCATACCCCAAATACCTTACTCAATGTCCCGAATAAACTCTCTCTCTCTATATATATATATATATCTATATCTCTTTCTCTCTATATATGTATATCTTTATCTATATCTATAGCTATACGTTCTATGTACATCACCCCGATAGCTTTGATTACTGTCCCATTAGTGACCCTGTCATGCAAGATAAGGAGGTGTTGGATTCTTGCAAGTGTCACCTTTTTCATGAGATGCTAAACTAAGGTCCCATCTTCTTGAGTTTCTTGGTCACTCAGATAGATGTAAAAAATCCCATGGCACTTACTGAAAAAAAAGTAAGGGAAGTGCACCGTGACTTGGTTAACTTTTACCAAGTCAGTATGAACACTGCTTCACAGGCCTATTGTGACTAACCCAGTCAACAAAGAGTAAGTAAGTAAGTAAATAAATCAGTAAATAAGTGAAAAAATAAATGCATATTAATTCAATCAAAACACATGTGCAAATTATCTGTTAGGAAAATTGCGATCTCCAACACTTTGCATCTATATCATTTTTCCCCTAAACATTCTTAAATGATTTAAAATCCAATTATGCAATTCTCTCACATGCTGATACAATCCTGGGGGTTCAATAAATTCTGTTTAGGTTCTCCACGAAACCTACATGGATTTTACATGTCTGTGCTGTGAGCAGCAGCACTAATTATATATTCATAGCACGCACCACGTTTAAACATAAACAAACATGGTTTTGTGTCTAGCAACAGTATTACCAGTCAGGAAACCAAATAAAGCAGCACAGACAGCAGTAGACATGTAAACCTGTTTACCTATGGGCAAAATAAGTGGGCGTGTTTGTGCAAAATGCCATACTGATTACCAGGGTTATTACTACAGCAAAGTATATATTTCTAACACATCACATGACAGTGTATACAGTGCAGAGTATTGTGGAAACCTGCTTCAAGCATATTGAACAAAAGGGTGTGGAAATTATCAGTAAGAGTACATAGACTGCATTATAAATAAACAGCCAGAGAAAGTGTGTGTATTGAATAGAAACACACAGATGACTTGTAGGAATGAACCAGGGAAAGAGGACAGGTGAAATATGGTGATGTACAGATGAGAGCATGTCAATGAAGATGGTTGTAGCATGGACACTAATCATTTATCAACATGATACAGTATGGACTGCACATTGAACACATATGTACAATGTACCATCATTCTGGATTATGCCACAATATAAACAAGAAATGGTCAGCATCAACAATTGTCTTATTTTCTGGTGTAAATCCAGGGGCGGGGGGTCCAATATCTCAGCCTGGAATGAGAAGGTTGACAGGCTATGCTGATTTGCCAAAGATGGTCTGTACCTGTGACCTCTAGGCTGTTGGATACTGTTAAAATTGCTTGCCTACCTCCTAGTGTCTTTTTTAGGCAGTATGAAAGCAGCATAAATTCTGACAGAAACAAAAAAATCCACTGGAGGCAAACTCAAGGTTCTGTTGCTTAATACTAGGAGTCTAAATTTGAAGGCTGCACTGGAAGAAATTACCAACCTGAAAACTGGCAAGTTTGCTGGAAAAATTCACCCCCTGGACCCACAATCCATACCCCAAAGCATACCTGACAAGAGTCCTCTGCCAAATATCTCCAGAGATCTGGTAATATCTGTGCACTCCAAGGCTAAAAATACAGCATCAATGGTACTAGATAGCATCCCAAGTTGTTTACTAAGCAATCTAAAACAGGACCTAGTGGACCCATTCACCATCCTCTTTAACTATAGCCTGAGAGCTACCTTTGGTCCAGCAGAGTGGAAAACATCAGCAGTAATCCCTTTGCAGAAAGTTTGACCATCAACTGACCCTGGGAACTATAGACTCAAAAGGCTAACCAGTCTCATCTGCAAGGACATGAAAAGCATTATCACAGACATTACAAACAAGGACATTGGTGTCCTTTAAACTCTAGACCCAAACCAAATTGGCTTTGATAAGGGTAGATAATGCTTACTAAAGCTTGAGAAAGTCACTAAAGACCTGAATGAAGGCAAAACAGTGTATACTGCCTATCTTGACCTGGCCAAGGCTTTTGACATAAACTTCCACTCAGGTTTCATTAAGAAACTCTCCCAGCTTGGATTTAACCCTTATATCACTAGGTTATTTTTTCACCAGGAAAATCTGACTTGGAACAAAGTCAATTTTTAGCAGAGGCCCAGGGAAAAATGCTCCAGATGCATGTGTTTTGTAACATGGGAGGAAACCAGAGCACACAGAGGAAACCCACACAGATGCAGGGAGGACATGCAGACTCCACACAGAAGGCACCCCAGCCGAGAATCGAACCAAAGAACCTCTTGCTGTGAGATGACAATGGAATTGATGCACCAGTGCACTGTATGATGATACAAACACAACACATAGTGTCAGAGTTGGTGACTTAACCTCTACCAGTAGAGCTGTCCAGTGGTGTACTACAAGGATCTGTGCTGGGACTTTTGCTGTTCAGAATCTATTTTTTGGAAGTTCAAATAACACTATACAGCCTTTGGTTTATGAGGAGAGACCACAGGGGTTTTTCAACAAGAAAATACAGGGCCTCTAAACCTTACCATGATGTATGTGGATAGACTGAAAGCCCTGTCACTGTACTCTATACTGTATTGGCTTCTGACAGGTGACTTGAGCCTGGCCTACTGAGGAGCATCTGCTCCTGTACTGATGGAAATGCTGCAGATCTGCAAACTAATGGCACTTCAGTCACTTGAGCTAGGGATCTTCACCTAGTTTGTGAAATAAACAGAACATACTTGAGACAGATATATCTCGCAGAGACTGAAGGTCCTCTGGAATAAACTTCCAAATCATGTGAAACAGAGCTCCTTACTGACCCTATTCAAGCACAACCTAGACAAATGGATGGAAGACTACAAATTTACCCCGGATGTAGCACCCATATCACTCATGGGCAGGGTTAGTCATTGTTAACCATAGACTCACTCTGTAAATTGCATCCTCCTAATAAAGAGAATTTGTGCTACTTGTGATGAACATGGCTAGGTTTGTAAGGGTTGTAAGACCACTAGCCTAGTAACCTCCTATGAAACTATGAACCTAAGTCAACAGTTCTTAGTGGGCATATTACTATAGCTGTTATAAAAGGAGCAGGTAATGTAATGGCAGCAATGGCCATCAGTACATCAGCTCACATCACAGATTGCAATACTCTCTTGTAACCATACTGCACATTCACACATCAGTATAGCATATGTCAATGACAGCAGCATTGATGAGTCAAGTGATCATAGGGTCATAGGACATTATAAGGGTGATGGACAATATCACATAAAATCTTAGCCATTATTATAAAATGAAAGTAAAAATGCCTATATGTGTATTATGGAAGACAGTAAAACTACTGAGCATATGCATATGTTTGTTGGATTGCATTTCATTCTGCCACTGTCCATATGTGACATATGTACCACAATATGAGAGAATTAGCAATCACACATGCAGTGGTCTGGTGATGTTTTGCATAGGCTCATTGAAAGGCTCTGCTTTGTGATGACCTTATGCATATTTGACATGAGGACATGCTTCAGTCCTCTCCAGGAAGGATGTCATGTGGTCAGAGGACAAAGGAGGATGTGTGGGGCTACAGGAATGGTACTCCAAGTGTTAGTGAAATGAAGAGCTACTCGAAATGCACCAGAAACCAAACACACAGCAGCAGCACACTGGGCCTGATATGAACATTTAACCTGTGTAGACAATGAATATGAATGCCATGCAATGTCGCAGTAGCAACACCACAGATGTCTGACTGTAACACTGTCACATTGCAGTATATGGAGTATGATAGCATCATTGTATGCTGAGGAGAACATGTTGTGAGCACTGTTGGGCATGGATGTGGAGTCACATCCCTGTCTGAAATTGTCTCAGAAGTGCTAGTTGCATGTACAGACACACAAGTTGCATGCTGTCAGAATAGAACATGTATATGTGTACTTAACTTACATTGAAACACAGTAGTTAATGTTCCCACCACAGCACAAGTTTGTTTTGAATACTGTCAGAGTGGATGTTAAACAGGATGACATAACTGTTGTTTGCTACAAGAAGATGTTTCGAGGAGTGTTGGAAACAGCTGTGGACTCACGTATCATTCTAAAACTATGTATTTATAGACAACACTACTTAAGCACCAAAGCACAATTCTAGCTTTTGTAGTGTTGAAGAATACTTTATAGCTGATGATATCAGTAGAGACTGGTGAGAGGAAGATGGAAATAGAAGAATCCCACATGCTGGTGTAAAATGATCTCTCTAATGTCAAGAAAGTGTACAAGAACACACACACACACACACACACACACACACACACACACACACACACATACACACACACACACACACATATTGCAGTTGACTGTCATGAGAACAGAACCCCTACCTGTTTAAGGTACACTGACTATGGACTGCTGTGCTGAAAGAAAGTGCCACAGCTCAAATGTGGTTTGGAGAGTTTCAGACAACACTTTATAAGTGATGACATCAGCAGTGTCTCGTGAGAGGAATGTGATAATAGCAGTATCCCACATCCTGGTGGAAAATGCTCTCTCTAATGTCAAGCATGTGCACAAATACACACACATGCACACACCAGTTAACTTCAGTGAGAACAGAGACCCCTACTTATCTAAGTTCACAGACTGGGGAACTCAGTCGTTAATGCAAATACCATAGGACAAGTCTGACCTTTATAATGCTGCAGGACAATTAATAGTGGATAACATAATCATTGGTTGTTGGACAGAAGATGTTGGGTGGTCTTAATGAAATGGATGTGTTGGCATGTCCAACTGTCAAAACATTGGTAGCCCATGGGATTAAAGTGATGAATGCAGCATACACAATTATGCTGTTCTAACTAGACAGACACCAGTTAACTATAGTGGCAGTTGAACCTTTACCTAAGCAAGTACACATATTAGAGAACTCAGTACTTAATGTAAGTTCCACAACACAAGTCTGATTTTTGCAAGGCTGCAGGACAATCTACAGTGGACAACAGCATCATTGGATGTTGGATAGAAAAATGTTGGGAGGCCTGAATGAAATGAATGTATAGGCATGTCCCTCTGTCAAAATATTGGTACTACATGGCATTTTAGGACACAAAATTATGCTGTTCTAACTAGAAAAATACATAGATACACATCCACCAGTTGACTGTAGTGAGATTACAACCCTTACCTAAGTACACAGATTAGTGAAATCAGTACTTAATGCAAACACCACAGCCGGCATCTGATTTTCACAAGGCTGCATAGCAATTTATATTGGATGACATCATCATTGGATGTTGGATAGAAGATTTTGGATGCCCAAATGAAATGGATGTGTAGCATGTTCAGCTGTCAAGATATTGGTATTCCATGGACTTGTAGTGATGACTACAGGATACACATTTATGTTCTTCTGACTAGACAGACACACAAAACTTGACTACAGTGAGATTAGAACCACTACCTAAGTACACAAATTAATAAAACTCAGTACATAACATGTGTCACAGCACAAGTCTGACTTTTGCAAGGTTGCATGACAATTTATAGTTAATAACATCATCAATGGATGTTGATAGGACTGTCTGAAATGGACAGCTGGCCACAGACAACTGTCTAGATATTAAAGATCTGCATATTACCATATTGATGAGTGTGCAAAGTGTAGCATTTGGTGTTGTGTTTCAAATGTTAAGGTATACCTTAAAAAGACTGGTTTGCAAACTATTTGAAAGCAGCATGCCAAATTACTAGAAATATTGGAAATTCTGAATGTGCATTGTCATTATAAAGAAGAGTATGGTATAAAAGAAAGCATTTCTTATTTATTTCTGTAGTGTAGTTGATATATTTGTGAACAAGTACTGAGATACCAAGCTTGAAGTGCATGGGTGGAGTTTACTGATAGCTGCGATATAAATTTGTGTTCTTTCCTTAAAAAGTGCCTTCCCTTTGTTTGTATTTTTACATGTACTTTCATGGAATGAAGACTAAATAGGTAGTAAGCATAAGTAATGCATGCTTTTATGCACTTTCCACAGTGCAATGCTGAGCAGCAGATTTAAATGATCAATCGCAAAGTGTTTGCAAATGTGAGATACATATGTATATTGCTTTCCCTGTTTGGGCATAGTTAAGCGGTGAGTAAATGCAAGCTTCTTGCTAAAATTATGAGAGTCCTGAGTACTGAGTGTTAGAAACACACATGCTGCTTAATTTTTACTGTGGTATCAGGTGTAAATGCATTGATACATTTCTTTTGGAGACCAGATGATATGAGTTCAAACCCAGGTGTATGTAATAGTTTTAAATAAGTATTTAAAATGCAGTGAAATAATTCTTTACTTTACATTCGTTGTGTGTTACCTTAGTGCAACATGTTTAAGAGGCATTACTCAGAGCTAACCACACCATTAAAGAGCCGCTCACTGTCACTTGGCATTGGTGCACAACAGCAAACTCCATGCAAACACAGAAGACAGATGGTGAAGGGCTCCATTACTTTTTTTACTTATGTCTGTTGTGTGTGTGATTTTATGTTTAACCAGATTAAAGATGTTAAAATGGGGTAGAGAGGAAAGTGGTGAAATGGAGGCCAAGCAGGTGGAAGAACAAAGGGCAAGCAATATAGGAATATGTAGGAGGGAGGTAGGAAAGAACAATGAATATCTACTTTTTCAACACTGTAAAATGAATAAGTACCAAATATTGGCTGCATTTGGACTGGCAACTCAACAAAGACAGGTGGCAACAATGCCATCATGTTTTTTAGCCAGTTGGATCAAATCAAGTGTGTCAAGAAGGCATGTGTGTGAACTGGGGAGCTATGCATGGGACAACATTTTTTATGGGACAAGTGCTCATTTTTTTATTTTTACCTCAGTAAGAGAGGAATGTTGGGTAAGGGACAAATGTATATCTGGGTCAGGTAATTAGGGTACGTGATGAAGCAGATGCAAACAGGACAAACAAGACAAGAAGCAGTGAATGTGAAGGACACAGAAGGTTGGAAGACACCATAATTGGGGTTAGGTAGAGGACAACAGATGCCCATGCCCATCAAACATGGGGACATTGATAATCTAGTCCTCATGCACAGGACTGTCAGCACCCTTACTCCATGGCTGTTGGAGTGGTTGACATCTTCACCTATGGGCCATAACAGAGAGCAGTCTCTCCATTCAGCATAAGCATGCACAACCCTGTGCACCAACCGTGGCATTTTCTGGTGGGTGATAAAATCCCTACCTTCACCAGTACTCCAAAAAAGGACCACAGGATCAGCTGCCAGAGTAGTGTTACCTGAGGGTGCAGGTAGTTCAGGGGTAGAAGAGGCAGTACTGCCAAAGGGCAGTTTCAGGTGTACTCTCCAGTCCACCTGGTGAATATAGGCATTTTAAGGCAATGTTACAACTGCCTCATGAACACAGACAACAGTCTCCTTCTACCACCAAACACTAATACATGTAGAGATAAACTGGAGGCTAAGCTCTCTCAACCCAAGACTGGATCAGGCAATGAAGAGGAGAAGGGAATTACTTGCATCACACCACCAGTCTCACATAGACCTATTAAACCAGCAAAAGCAAAAAGCACACATAAATACATGAAAACATACTCAGAGGCTCTAAATAAAAATCTTCAAAAGCAACAGAGACCTCCAATGCAGACATCTAAGCAAACTCCACCCCTCAACACAAACCATGAAACACATAAATCACAGCCCTTAAGGCAAAATAACATACACAACACACTAGTAATAGGTGACTCTATTGTCAGGCACACTGATGTCCACTCAGTAGGCTGAACAAGGAGAAGGTTACTGTTAGCTGCCTGTCGGGTGTCAGGATCCGCCACATAACACAAGCACTCAGGTCACTCCAGAACAAGTACAAATATGACTCTGTCATTGTCCATTTAATGACCTGAGCGACTATGAAAAGAGATATGGAAGAGCTCTGATCACGTAACTCAGGCCAGTATGACCCTGACCCTGAGTAGCATCCTGCCCTCACCAAGAATGATGCCATGGTATAAAGAAATAAAATATCAATTTCAACAATTGACTAAGCTTCTGGTGTCATTCAAAGGGGATCCAGTGTCTGTCCACCTGGGATGACACTCTGCTTCACTAGAGATGGCTTGCACCTGTCACCCAAGGATCTTGCCACCCCCATAGTGCCTTTTTAGGCAAGGCTCAAAAGACAAACCCACCACTGTAAGTAGCACAAGTAACAAAAAACTGAGGGTAATGCTGCTCAGTGCTAGAAGTCTAAACCTCAAAATGCATGCACTCGAGACACTCCTCAGTATGGAGAAAATCGATATATGTGCAGTAACAGAAACCTGGTTTACGGCTCCAGAGAGCACCCCAGCACTACCAGGCTACAACTCATACCATACATTTTGGCCACAGAACCCAGACTGAAATACAGAAGGTGGGGGCATATCCATATTCATCAATGATATCCACACCTTCAGGTTAGTGGTGCAGCACGATGCTTCAGAGATCATTCACGTGCAACTAACAATGGGCAAAACTGCAATTCAAATTGTAGCTTGCTACAGATCACCCACCATGTCCCAGGAACCCATTCCACATTTCTGGAAACACTGGGAAACATAAAGGTCTTACCAAACATGCTAATATTGGGTGATTTCAATTACCCAAACATTAACTGGGAGAACTACTCAAGTACTAACTCCCTTGCCCAATATTTCCTAGAATTTATAAACTCAAACAGCCTGGATCAACTGGTCAACACCCCCACCAGAGGTGACAACATATTGGACCTGGTCATCACCAACCTGGGTGACTGGTGTTCAACACCAGAGGTTAACCCCTTGCTGGTTAGATCTGAGCATAAACTAATCACTCTGGACATCCACATTCTGCCCCCACCCCCAGTCAAGAAAACCACCATGAAAAACTTTTCAAAAGCAAACTTCACATTAGGATAATGTTGTCCAAGCTACAAAACCCTTTACTAATGCACTCTATGGGCACCTACAAGAATGCATGGATTGTGCTATTCCAAGCAAAACCAAGACTCACTCCTCCAAGAAAAGGAAACCAGTCTGGTGGACCCCTGCCATCAAAAAACTATACAATAGAAGGAGGAAACTACTACAGAAAAGAGTAAAATCCCAAGAAGGGAATACATCCCTGATCAATATCAGCAAGAAACTATGATCCCTTATAAAATCATCCAAGGCTAGCTTCAAAAGAAAAATTGTCAAGGACTCCAAAGATAACCACAAAGCATTCTTTAGCTATGTCAAGAATCTAAGTGGCAATTCTCAGATCTGCTCAGGGTTAGTGCAGAATGGCACAAAATACACTGAACGAACCAATATCTCCAACATCCTGGCAGACAGGTTCAGTGCAAACTTCACCTCTCTCTCACCCCCAAAAGGGCCCATAACCATACCAGAAGAATGAAGAACCCATGAAATCACAGACACTCAGGTTAAAACAACCCTCTCCAAAGCCAAAAACACAGCATCAATGGGCCCGGATGGTCTCCAAGGCTGCATCCGACACAAACTCAATAATTAGTGATTCTGAATGCCCATGACTTGTTTCATCATTTTAATGGACAATTTCAGGCCAATAAAGCCAAACCCCTCACCTAAAAACACTGTTCAAACTCAGTGTCTCCACAGGCTACATACCCATAGAGTGGTGCACAGAAACGGTTATTCAGCTCCACAAAGGTGGAGCTACAACAGACCCCAGAAACTATCACCCTATTAAGTCTGACCAGCTTGGTCTGCAAGGTTATGGAACACATCATCATGGAACACATTAACAGAGACATTGGGAACCTCCAAACACTGGACCATACCCAGTTTGGCTTTGTTAAGGGCAGATCATGCCTCCTAAACCTGATGGACTTCTTTGAGATAGTTATCAAGGCTATAGATGAGGGAAAGGTGGTCCACACAGCCTACCTAGACCTCACAAAGGGCTTTGACACCATTCCTCATTCTGGTACTATAGATAAGCTCACCAGCCTGAACATAAACCCCTATGTCATGAGATGGGTTGACAACAGGCTCACAGACAGAACCCACATGGTAAGAGTTGTGGGAGCTAGGTCTGACACTAAACTGGTTACAAGTAGCATTCCCCAGGGTTCAGTCCTAGGACCCCTCCCGTTTGGCATATACTTCTCAGAGGTACAGGCAAGCACAGGAGGACAATGGCTAACCAAGTTCACAGACAATTGCAAACTAGGGGCTATCATTGACTCTTCAGCTGACACAGACATCCTCCAAAAGGGTCTCACTGAGACAGATACCTGGTGTCAAAATCATGGCCTCAAGCTAAATGCCAAAAAGTGCATAGTCATCCCTTTTGGAAAAAACAAATATACTACCACATAGGTGGCAGTCCCCTAAACAAGGAATATGTAATAATGGATCTGGGGACTCAAGTAGATAGTAATCTCTCCTTTGATAATCACATTGCCAAAGTGGTTAGAAAATCCTTCTGTGTGGCCCACCTAATCATAAAAGGGTTCACATCCAGATCAAAAGAGGTCATTCTGCCCCTCTACTCATCACTCTTCAGACCCATCGTAGAATACGATGTCCCATTTGGGAAGTACCTTACAAGACACTTGCAACAGCTGGAAGGACCACAGAAATACCTCACCAAGAGGATCACTGGCCTCAAACAGATGCCCTATGCAGCTCAACTAAAGAAACTCCAGCTGTACTTGGTTGCATACCGCCTACTCAGAGGTGATCTCTGCCTGACATACAAGGCCATGTCCAACCCAGAATTGATGGATATGCTCCACATAAAGAAAACCATATCCTTTCGAGCCACATGCTCTAGGGACCTAAACCTCACCACAACAATAAATAGGATGTACTGGAGGGATAGATTCCTGTCCCAGACACTTCCCATGCTTCGGAACAAGATTCCAATCTACATTAGGCAGACATCCTCTCTAACACTCTTCAAGAGAAACCTTGTGGAGTGGATGGGAAACAGAAAGTTTACCGTGGGGATCACTTTAGTAGGCTCTGCTGGACAGAGGCACAGGGAACTAATCTAAGCGGGTGGAAAAGCCAACAAATTCTGGCTAGGCTTATAAATGCCTTTGGATAGATAGCCTACTACCTACCTATGAACCTATGAACCTATGTGCTGGGGATTGGTGCCAGAGCCAATGTAGTGAGAGAATCTGGACCCACTGGGATGGACCTATCTCAATGTGCTGTAAAGCATTTTGTGATTTGTCACATGGAAATGTTTTGATGACACATAGTAAAAAAAAAGAGAAAGATAAGGGCTGGGATGAGAGAAAAAAAAAAATAGTATTATCATATGTAGCATACAATGCATTATGAGAATTATGGTGCTATGAGGTAGTGCCATCTGTGTCAGGGAGAGTAGGCAGTACATGTGTACATATGCAGTATAGCTAGATGGAGTTTTGTAAAGAGTTTCATGTTATTTGACTATCACACTTATTTGTATAGATGTTTGAGTTAAAAAATATATTTGTAAAGTTACTTGTGTTAAAACTGCATCAACAGTAGGTCCTGCTGGACAGAAAGAATGCATGCATGTATATTAGGTTGTATTGTAACTGATCAAATGTGTATATTTGTCACAGAGCTTATCAAAACTCTGTGTGTGTATTGTATCAGTCAGGTGACCAGAGGTGATGTCATCCTCTAATCAGCATCTGGTTTCTTTGGAACTCTCACATCAGCAATTTGGAAATGGATAGGAAAGATTTCTGAGAGGATATATATCTCACACATTCACATAGACAAGGAGAGATATCAGCTGGCTTTTGCTGTGGGAAGACCCTCATCACAAATCATCTTGCCTTGCTTTAGTAAGTAATCATAAAACAGTAATTCTTTAGTTAGTCAGGGACATTTAGTGCAAAGGGTTTAGTATTGTTTTCTGCAACTGTGAAAAACTCTCCAACTATTAATTTTGATATCTCTGTGGTTGTAACTCTGTTGTTTATTGTATTCAGTATTCTCCTGTTTTCTGTTTTATTATTTATCATTAAATATTTTCATACTTTTCATTGTGGCTGGTCCTTTAGAGAATACTTTTAACATATTGAGAGTTATGCTTGTTTTATCGACACTGTGGCTGTTCCTGAAAGATTGCTGCTTTGGTCACACCTTACCATTTGTATTAGTATGAATTTTACACAGTATAATTAGGTACCCTGTGTAAGTCCCTTAGGGTAGCTGACTTGTGGCAGAGTGATTACCTCAGATTTTGGGAAGAAAGGGGTACAGCTAGTAAATGTGTGCCAGCTTTTATATGTATATGTTTGTGTGAAATTAAAATATCCAAGTGTGTGTGTGTCAGCTACTAGGAGCAGGGACACAAACTCCAAAGTGGTCAGTGTGGAGTTTTGTGTGGGTCTTCAGAGAGAAAGAGAGTCCAGTCCCATGTCTGGAGTGTGCTCCCTGTGTGCTGTTAATGGAAATTGTTCTTGGTGCAGGCAGCTGCATCTGAAAATACTGTATGAATCCATCTTTGCTCTTAGTGACCATCCCTCACTGGAGTCAGTGGTGAGGACTGGGTCTTCTTGATTGCTTGCCCAGTCACATACTGGTGACAGCAGTGGGATTCAAACCCATGCCCCTGAAGAGACTAGGAATCAGATGGAATTAGAATCAGAAGAGATACTGCTGCATTTAGAGGTCAATGAGTGAGTGCGGCATTTGGAGGCTGAAGAAAAGGAGAAGCAGCACCAACATGAGCGGGAGATACTGACTCTTTGTCAGGGTCTTGGAGGTAATGAGGAAGGGAATAACTGAACCCCAGAAGCAATAAAGGTCAGTAAATTTCTTCCACAGTTTACAGAGGGTGATAATGTTGATAGTTGTATTCATATATTTGAAAGAGTATGTAAACGGTATAATGATGACCAAAGGCTCTGTGTATGGTTCCTGACCCCCTTACTCCATGGTAAAGTTGTAACTGCTGTTTCTAAATTGTCTGATACTGATTGTTTAAACTATGATAAAATTAAAAAAAAAATGTTTACTGGAATGTTTTACGTTAACACCTGAAACTTACTGAAAGTATTTTCATGAGCATAGACACAAAGCAGATGAAAGTGTATGTGATTATATTGCTAAATTAAACAATTATTTTCAACGGTGGGTAAGGGGTTGTCAGATCACCACCTTTGAAGGGCTGGCAGACCTTTTGGTGAGGGAAAAAGCCCTTACCACTTTGCCTGAGGACATGAGAATCTGGTTGGCAGGCCAGGAGTGTAACTCTGCAGATGAACTGGGGAGAAAACATGATCTCTACTTGGCAAGCAGAACATCACTGCACACGAAGGGGATACCCATCACTACACAGTATTATAGGGAAACCCATGAAGGGCAGCCTAAACCACCCCAACAGAGTGCACCAGTACCATGGGAAGCCACTAGTTCAGGTACAAGATCAGGACCAATAGTTAGAACTTTTAAATGTAACCAGAGGGGCCACATAGCATACAAATGTCCACTGAGGTAAGGTGAGGAACAAAAGGTGTAGGAGCCAGCAAGTGGGAATAACATCATGCCAGTGGTAACTTGCCTCGAGACAACAGGTGGGAGGTTGGCATAATGGTTAAGATGTTTGCCTTACACACCCAAGGTGCAGGGTTTGATTCTCAAATGGGGTAATTGGCTAGGCTTTAAATGCCTGAGGTAGACCCAGATAGATCCCACACCTGAAGCTGGAACTGGTAAGGTAGTTATTCAGGGAGGGCACTACCCGGTACCAGTACACTGAAAGTGAGCCACTGATGCTGATAGATACTGATGTTCCCACAGACAGGCTGACTGCAATGGCAGAGGTGAGTTGTAGTACCCAGGTTGGCAATGAGGCAGTGCTGTTAGAAGAGACCTGGATTCCAGTGGAAAGGGAGCTGGGAAGGGTCACAAAGGTAGAATTGAGACACACTCAGCTTTTAAATCCTATATTACGAGGCTTGAGGGAAATAGCTTAGCAGAAACCAGATTCCCAAGGAAAAGAGGAGTCTATATACTGGAACAATGGGTTACTGTATAGAGAGTGGACCCCTAAGAGTGGGCTAGAGGGTGAAGTAATACAAAAGTTCATAGTGCCCAGAGCATACCATCTAGCACTTCTAGCCATAGCCCATGAAATTCTTTTTGCAAGTCATATGGGCATAATGTGTACCAAGAGACATATTATGCAGAACTTTTATTGCCCTGGGATTGCAAGGGATGCAACAATGTACTGCAGGACCTCTGAGCAGTGCCAAAGGGAGGCAAGGTAGAAGATGAGATGCCTTCAACTATGATTGAGAAGCCATTTCAGAGGGTAGCCATGGGTATCGTGGGTCCTCTGAGTACCCCAAGTTCCACAGGGAAGAGGTATATTGTGGTGGTAGTAAATTATGCTACTATATACCCTGAGGTGGTTTCTCTATCCTCTATCAAGGTAGAGAATGTGGCAAATGCTTTGTTAGAGATTTTCAACAGGGTAGGTTCCCCCCGAGAAATATTGAATAACAGCGGTGGCAATTTCATGTCAGACCTGCTGGCTTGTCTGTGGAAACACTGTGGGGTGAAGCACCTAAAAAACACCCCTACCACCCACAAACTAATGGTTTTGTGGAGAAGTCAAACTCTACACTAAAGACCATGCTACATGTTTGCAGACCAGTTTAATAGAGAGTGGGACAAATATTTGTCCCGTCTGTGTTTGCATAAGAGAGGTACCCCAGGAATCCACAGGTTTTTCACCCTTTGATTTGCTGTATGGACATAGGGTGAGGGGGGCCTTTAGGTTTGATTCATGATGAGTGGGAGGTGAGTGGGAGTCTCACAAGGACCCTGTTGTAGCATATGTCCTAAACCTCACAAAAAGGCTTAGGGAGCTCATGGACTTAGTCCAAGACAAACTGGCAGGAGCCTAACAGCAGAAAAAGATCTGGTATGACAGGAATGCTTGAGCCTCAGAGTATGCTGTGGGACAGCAGGTTATGATGCTCATTTCTGTCAGACACAATAAGTTGCAGGCAGCTTGACAGGGACCCTTTGAAGTTGTAAGGAAGGTCAGTGATGTTAATTACATGGTAAACCTGCTAGGCAGGAGGCAGGGGAAAACACAAATTGTACCAAGTTAACATGACAAAGCCTTACCATGATAGGGAGGGTCTGGTGCTGAGTATTTGAAGTGGAAGGCAAGAGGAGTCTGAGGCTGATCTGGTGATCACAGACCTGATAAGGAAAAACAGGCCAGATTGGATAATGTGGACCCCATCCGGAAATCAGGCATTCCAAAATATTAAAGAGGTTTTGGGGGACCCCCCTGTGTTAGCCAGTCCAGATTACAGCAAATAATTTGTTGTGCAGATGGATGCTTCAAACTATGGGGTGCAGGCTATACTCAACCATGTTTCCTCAGAGGAAGAAGATTATCCAGTTGTATATATCAGCCACAGTCATCAACCCAGGGAGGAATGATATGCAGCTGTAGAAAAAGAATGTCTAGCCATAGTATGGGCACTGCAGAAATGTCAGCCCTATCTGTATGGAAGATAATTCACTGTGGTTACAGATCACAATCCCACATTGTTACTGACAGGAAAATGACAAGTTATTAAGGTAGAGCCTAGGGTTGCAGGCATATGACATGGCAGTGCAGCACTGTAGTGGGGTCAGCAATGCCAGTGCAGATGGGATCTCAAGACAGGTTATAGGTTAATGTGCTCCTAGAAAAAACAATTTCTCTGAAGCAATGTTTTTCTAGGGTCACTTGATAATCTAGCTTGAGTTTTCAAATGGGGAGGATGTGATGTTATGAGGTAGTGCTGTCTATGCCAGGGAGAGTAGGGCAGTACATGTGTATATATGCCAACATAGCTAGCTGAAGCTTTGAAAAGAATTTTATGATATTTGACTATCACACTGATTTGTACAGATGTTTGAGTTAAAAATATATTTGTAAAGTTACTTGTGTTAAAAAATGCATCAACAGTAGATCCTGCTGGACAGAAAGAATGTATGCATGTATATTAAGTTGCATTGCTGTAACTTATCAAATGTGTATATTTATTGTTAGATATTCTGAATATAAGGCTGAAATTAATTATGTTGTAAATATGCTGAAAGATAAAGCATATAATAAAAAGTTTGCTTGAATATATGTATAGAGTTTAGCAATGTAAAATGTGCATTCATACTATATGTATAACAGACAGACTTCTCTTCACAGCATCAAAAAGAAAATGCATAACAAAGCAATATTGGAAAGCCAGCATTACATGATTTTCTCATGTTTGCAGAACAAATATCTATTAACAGGCATCCTTTTTTATAAACACAGCAATATGTGATGTTTTACTAGTAGGAACAGAACAGATGTTTCCTTTCATATTTCTGTTATTCTGATTGCGTGCATTTGTGCATTTTCACATCAGCAGAACTGCTGACAGGGCAATAGAAAAGTCTAAAAACAGACATTATGTGACTTCCCACAGAAGGGCAAAAAACATACCAAGAGGAAATAACAACATCTATGTGCGTGACTAGCACTCTATATAACAATTGTAGTAATTCAGTTATGTGAGAGAAGGACAGAGAGAGGTATTTTGTATTTGTCATCATTCATATCTGTAATGAAGGAAAACTTTGTAAATACATGCTACAATCTGACAGAAATAGTACTTGTTGTTTGTTATAAAATAAGTTATCTGTAACTGTGCTTATAGCTGCAAAATATATTTCTTTATCAGTGTGCAATTTGAAAGGCTTGGTGCTTTAAACAGACTACAGATGGAGTCATGCAAAGCTCTGTGTCTCTGATTCAACAGTAAACAGCACAGCAAGACTGTGTGTCTTAAGAAGACTTTGGATCCAGAACAGCATAGGAGCAGAGCACGCAAATTAAAATACATTTTTCAATGGTGACCCCGACGTGATTTGAACACGCAGCCTTCTGATTATCTAAGCTAAGTTCAGTACTTTACCGAGATGTTAATGGGCAGTTCAGAGATATGACCACAATGTTATTGTTAAAATGACATTG